>NC_048298.1:219215624-219448509 GCF_013100865.1 Trachemys scripta elegans
AAAAAAAAAAAAAAAAAAAAGGAGGAGAAATAGAAGAAGATAAAGAAGTTATTCTATCCTAATACAATTCCTCCAGCAAAGGCCTGGGGAAAGATTAGATAGCATGACCTGCAACTTCCAAAGTGGAGTAATTATTCCAGAATAAAGTGATTCTTATTCCAGAATAGTGTCCACACAGGGAGTTATTCTGCAGTAACTGTGCCAGTACGGTTGTCACCTCTGAGGTACAAAAATCCAAGACATCTAGGATGATCCTGAGCCCACAAAACTGGACAGCTGGCAGTGTGTACTGAGCACACTTACAGATTTTCCAGGACAGCCACCTCAAAAAAGGATGATCATGGGAAAACCTGAACAGGACAACCTTATATGCTGATTAATTTCCTTGTGTACACAAGGTGTAAGGGCCTTCTTCATAGATTCATAGAGTTTAAGGCCAGAAGAGATCACTAGATCATTTGGTCTGACCTCCTGTGTATCACAGGTCATTAAATTTCACCCAGTTATCCTTGTATAGAACCCAGTAATTTGGTATGACTAAAGCATAAATTGTCTTTGACTAAAGCATATCTTCCAGAAAGACATCCAGGCTTGATCTGAAGACCTCAACAGATGGAAAATCCACCATTTCCCTTGGTATTTAGTTCCAATGGTTAATCACCCTCACTGTTAAAAATTTATGCCTAATTTCTAATTTAAATTTGTCTAACTTCAGCTTCCAGGTTCTTGTTGTACCTTACTCCACTAGACTGCAGAGCCCTTTACTACCCAGTATTTTCTCTCTACACTTATGCACTGTAATGATGTCACCTCTCAATCTTATTTTTGATGAATTAACCTGATTAAGCTTGTTTAGTCTCTCACTGTAAGGCATTTTCTCACGCCCTCATAAATTTTGTGGCTCTTTTCTGCACACTCTCCAATATTTCAACATCCTTTTTAAAATGTGGACACAAGAATTTTATGCAGTATTCCAGTATCTCTTGCATCAGTGCTGTATACAGAGGTAAAACCTGTTTATACATCCAAGGATCACATAAACCCTTTTTGCCACAGCATGGCACTGGGAGCTCATGTTGAGTTGTTTGTTCTCTGACACCTATATCCTTTCCATACTCACTGATTTCCAGGACACAGTCCCCAATTCTGTAGGTATAGCCTTGTTCCTGGTTCTTCGTTCCTAAATGTATCACCTTGCATTTGGCTGTATTAAAATACCTTTGGTTTGAATGGACCCACTTACCAAGAGATCCAGATTGTTCTATATAATTGCCGTTTTCCTTATTACTTACCGCCCTGACAGTTTTAGTGTTGTATGCAAATTTTATCAGCTGTGATTTTATATTTACCTCCAGCTCATCAATGAAATGTTGAATAGTGTCTGGACTAGTTACTTATACCTGCAGAACTTCACTAGAAATATCCCATTCAACATGAATTCCCCATTGACAACTATTTTATGAGATTTATGTCAGTTAGCTAGTTCTTAATCCCTTTAATGTGTTCTTTATTGATAGTTTGTGGTGCTAATTTTTAATCAGAATGTGGGGCGGTATTAAGTCAAACGCATTACAAGTCAAAATATATTAGGACTATGCCTGGGATCGGCAACCTTTGGCATGCAGCTTGCCAGGGTAAGCCCCCTGGCAGGCCGGGCCGGTTTGTTTACCTTCCGCATCCGCAGGTTCAGCTGATTGCGGCTCTCACTGGCCGTGGTTTGCCAGTCCAGGCCAATGGGGGCTGCGGGAAGCTGCAGCCAGCACATCCCTCGGCCCGCGCCGCTTCCCGCATTGGCCTGGGACGGCAAACCGCAGCCAGTGGGAGCCGCGATCAGCCGAACCTGCGGACACGGCCGGTAAACAAACCGGCCCGGCCCGCCAGGGGGCTTACCCTGGCAAGCTGTGTGCTAAAGGTTGCCGATCCCTGGTCTATGCAATTAACTTCATCAACCAAACTTGTAAGCTCCTCAAAGAATGAAATCAGGTTTGTTTGATAATACATACTTTCTGTAAAACCATGTAGACTGGCATTATTTATATTCCTATCCTTTAATGCTTTATCAATTGAATATGCTTTCCGATTTTCCATTATTTTGGCTGGGATTTATGTCAGGTTAACTAGCTATAGTTACCTGTCCACTTGCCCTTTTTGAGTATTGGCACAACATTAGCACTCTTCCAATTTTGTGGAATTTTCCCACTGTTCCAAGATTTATTAAAAATTCACATCAGCAGCGGGGAGCTGGCAGAGCCTTTCCCCACTGCTGGAGTCTTTCTCTGCTGCCAGAAAAGGCTCCTCAGTCAACTCTTCAGGACTCACGGGTGGAAGTTATCTGGGTCTGCTGATTGAAAAATATTTATTCCTAGTAGATGACGATTGACTAACTTCCTTTGTTACTAATGGGCTGGAAAGTACATCATCCACATCTGAAATGAATACTTCATCCCCTTTCTTTCAAAATATCAGGCAGGAATATTTATGGAACTTTTCTGCATCATTATTAACAATTTTACCATCTCCATCTGTTAACAAGGGAATATGGGGTAGTATACCATTTGAGGGATTTCTTTTGTTCCTAATATACTGCAAGCCAAACCAGTAAGGGATTTGTCATTGATTGCCCGTAATGCTTGTGCCTTAAATGCTCTGCTGCTGTGGCTCAGCCTGGATACCGAAAGCCTGCAGACAAGCCATGCACTGAGTGTCTGTGATAAGCAGGTCTGAACCAGCAACTCTGATTCCAGCAGC
This sequence comes from Trachemys scripta elegans, assembly GCF_013100865.1. Lineage (NCBI taxonomy): Eukaryota > Metazoa > Chordata > Testudines > Emydidae > Trachemys > Trachemys scripta. Next base: position 219,218,373 of record NC_048298.1, read on the forward strand.
CTGCTTGTTAAACCCTAGCCCCAGTCCAGTATACACCAGCTCTGGTTATATCTTGCAAGATGACTCAAATAGTTCTCCCCAGTCTCAGTTTTTCTCAAAAGTATGTGCTCTGCAATGCCTAGTTCTTCCCTGGACCATTCAGTGGATAAGAAGTTTTGTTTGTTCCTCTAAAGAGACAAAATGCACAGCTTTATCACTTTAACCGGAGCTAGCAATCATTTTGTTTCAAACACAGCACTGGGTTGGTATAGCTTGAAAATAAAACAAGTTTATTAACAAAAGGATATAGAATTTTAAGTGTGCTCAAGTACAAAAGATAGTATTAGAAATGGTTCCAACCAAATAAAAGTGAAAAATGCTTTCTAGTGTGTAACCTACAGCCTTTGTTCAAGGTAGTTTCCTTATCAATCAACCTTCCAGCAAGATGGCTGACCACCCCTCTGGTCAAGATGTCCCACAAAGTTTATAGTGCTTGTTTCCTTTGTCATCTTAGGGGTCTTTGCTTCTCTCTTTTATAATCTAGTGAACTTTAGAAATTGACTCTTCTGAAGGTTACCCCCCCACACACCCCCAAAGTAAAGCTCATTCAAGCTGTGAGGAAGGAGACATGGTTTCTGCTAATGAAGAACTTTCCATGGCTTCTTCCTCCACTGGTGTTTGCTAAAATGCAAATGATGTGATTGCTTATTGACTCTGATGACCACTGGAGGCATCAGGCTGTCCTTTGTCTGGGAAAAACCTGTTTACTTGTCTGGTAAACACCTTTTCTACATTTCCTTCATATTTATATAGCCCCTTGGACATTTACCATAAATACACCACTCAAGAATATTAATGATCAGTGTGTTGTTAGTTTTCCAATTACATGACACCTATCAGATACTTTAACATTTATGAATTGGGGCATCTTGAGTGGATGCTGGTAGGGTCACCTGTACTTACGCTCCTTATTGTCCTTAGCCTTTCCATCCATTTTTTCCCCTTGATGTCTTAACCTTCCCTTAACAATTATCTATTACTGTTTATTTCCCTTTTTCCTATTTGTTATATATTTGGTTTTTTTATTTCTAATTGCTCCCTTCACTTAACTAATGAACCAGGATGGTCTTTCAGCCAGATTTGTATTCTTTCTTGTTTATAAAATTATGGCTTTTTTGACATCTAATAAGATCTTCTTTGAGATTTTCATTCAGATTTTTCTGCCTAAATTTTTTCTCCCAATCCATTTTGCTCATAATATTCCTCATCTTTGGGAAATTAACCCTTTTGAAGCACCAGATATGTCTGGGATTGTCCTCTGTTTGCCCTTAATTGAATGTAATCATGATTCCTAGGCAAATACCAACTTCTAGTCCAATGATTGTTTTTCCATCATAATGAGGTACAAAATAGAGCTAACTCCTTTTGGGTGCAATACTTTTGTGTTAGGAAATTATCTATAATTTTTAGACACTCTGATAATTTTTTTCTATTGGTTGCTTGAGACTTCCAGTATATGTTGTTGATATTAAAGTCCCCCCTCACAACACAATCTTTCCTTCCTCATATTAAAGACAAGTGCTTAAGAAAGTAACTAATCCTGCTTTCTCTGGTTTGATTCAGTGGTCTGTAACAGACTCTCACGAATACACTCTTCTGGGTTTTATTAGTTAGCACATTGATCTATATGCATTCAAGATCCTATGCTTCTGAGTTACAAATAACTCTAAAACAAGTAATGGTATCTTTAATATCACACCCCAATTCTTTCACCCATTCTGTCCTTCCTAAACCAAAGGATTTTAACATTCCAGTCATGTAAATCATCCCACTGTTTCAGTAGTGCCAGTTATATCAAATTTATTCTCACCAATGTAAACTTCCAATTTCTCTTGCTTGTTGTCCAGACTCCTACCACAGAACAGTTGAAAAATGTTGTGTTTTCATGTTCTATGTCACATCAGTTTAGTTTAGTTTATGATGCACTAGATTTGAATTTCTACCACATTTGCCTCCTCCTCCTCCTATGTTACCCTCTTAGCTGCTCCAGTTAGTTTCCAGTTGGGAAGATTAGCTCCCTGCTTGTGAGATGCAGACTGTCCTTTTCCTATAGTCCTCTCTCCCAGAGCAATATGGCTCAATGTTCCACAAATCCAGGCATTCAGCCGACAGTTCACTTGCAGTATTTTTGCCTTTTTACTTGTGAAGAGAATGAGGAACTCGTCATATGCAGTATGACAAATTCTTTCCTATGCAGATGACCAGCACAAGGCCTTTGCACCACCGAAGTCCTAATTAAGCACTTAAAATAGATCTTAATTGGGAGTTCAGTGGTGTGCTAGTCTTCTGTACGAGAGTGAAATCACCGTGAGATACAATAAACCAATGGAAAGATTCAGGGATGTGGATGAAGTGATGAGAGAGATTACTTTGGCAGTGGCAGGGAGTGCTGAGGACAGACAGGAAAAGGTTACATTATTCAAGGTAAGATGATTAGAATATGGACAAGGATTTCAGCAGTAGGAATGGTTTGGAAAGATGATTTTGTAGGTGGAATTAACATGTATATGCTATCTGCCACACATTACTTGGCTAATATTTGCATCATGTATCCATATAGAAAATAAGTTGATATCGTCCAACTGAGTCATCTAGCTGAGTCTTGGTTGTATAAATAAAGTTTGGTGCCTCATCCATACATGCTAAAGAGTTTATTTGGAGGGCCCTCTGTTTTCTGCATCTGTGGAATTTGCTACAGAAGTCACTTCCTGCCCCACAGTTGTGCTCCAGAATCTGAAGTATCACTTAAAACAGTTTCTAGTCCTCAGAGTTACAGAGACAACCTTGAAAATGTTAACCAAATCAATGGATGCGTGTCTGAATCCGCAGTCAACCTGAAACAATAGTTCTGAGAGTTTTGAACTGCCCTATTCAACTCAGACAAGGCTCCAGAGACTTGGTGATTCCATAGTTGCAAAATTTGATTAATTATTTATTTAAAATAAAAATAATTATTATTCTGTGATTATATTGCATCATTTATGAAGTGTGTAAGAAATAAAATATATATTAAATGAGAAATGAGTTAATAATTTAAACTAATAAATGTCTAATATCTTATTCATTGTAATTTTATTTATTATTGGATTAAATTACCTACAAATAAAATAGTCTTAATGAAAGAATCTAAAATGTAAGGAGGGAGAGCATATTTATAGCCAGACAATCATTACACTATCAGGATGATCAACTGGCGTCTTGAATAGTCCTTAGATTTTGGAAACATCATCTATCCATCCTAAAGGGGGGTAGGAGAGATGAAGAGACAAAGAGAACAAGAAAATCAAAATACAATAGTTGGTCCTGACAGTTGCCTAATTTAAAATACTTCTCTGTTGCAGTTGTCCGTGGCCAACCTGGTAAGGCTTAATCAAGCTTTATTCCCACCAAGTCAGAAGACGATGGAATCGCTGTACCAAAATGGATTTGATGATGCTGTACATTTTCTACTAAAGGAAAACTGGTTTGAATAGATGATGTGCATGGAAAATTAACAGTGTCTGATAGCTGTCAAAACAAAGTACATATGTCACACAGAACCCAAGATATTGCTGCCATGGTTTTTGTTTATTAAAATACAAATGCCAGAGGTATTGCATCAGTCAAAAAAATATACAGGTGCTTTGGCTGAAATTTGTCAGCATGTCAAAATGGAAAACAGAACTTACATGGTAAAAGGATCTGCTGTTTCAAATAGGTGTAATAGTAAAATCTATTAAAATTAAAAGAAGGTTGTTATTTAGGATGTATGGTACAAACTAGTGTATTACTTCATGAAATACTGAAAATATGATTGCTGACATCAATCATATATGAGACACTCATTCAGGTTATGTCCTGAAAATTTGCACTGTATCTAGTTCTCTTAAGCTTTGAATAGTTGTGTACTTTCTCTGTTAATCTTATTTTTGTGCACAGTAATTGACTGGTTGTAATACTTCAAGCATGAACTCTAATTACAAAGAGATTGTGAGAAACAAAACAATTTAATTGAATTTCTTTAATTATAATACATGTATTTTTTTCACCATTAGAAATTTTTATCCTTTAAATCAGTTCCAGGACTTTTAAAATCCTGAAATACCCATCTGTTTCAAAATTTAAAAACTTTTTTCTGTAAAATGTTGGAAAGAAGATTGCACCAGATATAATTAATTTTATTTATGCAGTGGTTCTCTATCTACTAAATTTTAATAAACTAATTTATGTTTGGAACTTTGTCAGGTATTTATTTTGTTGTAAATTTCTCAGTACTATGGTGTTATACTTCATTGATCCATTTTGGACAAATGATCGATATTTTTTAAAAGTTTGCATAAATGCATGTTTTCCCCCTTCACTAAGGCCATAACCTGCACCACTAAAGCTAATAGAAGTTTTTCCATTTACTTAAATGGGAGCAGGATGACGTCCCAAGGTCATAAGAGGGTCCCTAATAACTTTAGTGAATAATTTACAGAAATTAAGAGGCAACGTTTTGGAGACCTAATCGGAAATGTTCTGCTGAGATCAGCAGATCTCAAATGTTAGTATTTAGAGATTCAAATCATACATTTCCAACTATAGTCTAATCCAATATCTCTATCCATCTCTCTAAAATACTATTTGACAGGGGCTAATTAAAGAAATCTAAACTATTTCAGCAAGAATTCTTTGAAAAGCTCTGACAGTTGCTTTTTTTTTTTTTTTTTCTTCAGTAAAATCTACTCTGATAGGGTTGGCAGAGACATAACGCCAGTTCCTGAGGGTCTCAACTCCCATTGGAGTTATTGGAATTCAGGTAGCTCAATAACTAACAGGTTCAGATTCTGAAGGCTTTTCTTTTGACTTCATTGGTTGAAGGATCAAGCCTTTAACCTTTATATAATGAAATTGTCACAAGTCTTTTTTTATATTTATGTATGCATTTTCAGTAACATTCCTTGTTCTTTAAAAAACATATGGCTTGGATCACATGTAGTGATTAGTCTATTTGCACTATAAAGATTAAACTGTGTGTAAATTATATAATGTTCAAATGAACAATGGCAAGTACGCTGCGGTCTATGTAATGGAAAATATATAGATGAGAATTTGAAAGCATCTACTACACTTGTTTATAAACCAAGCCCTAGCAAAGAAAATACTGCACAATTGCAGAATTTATGTTGAAACTTAGACTAACTGAGACTGGAGTCTGCAAATAATAAATTAATATCTGGAAGCAATGTGATTCAAGTGCTTTTTGTGTTGCCTCATTTCTAGCACAAAGAAATTACTGTAACTAGAGATAAAATGCCATTTCCTTGAACACCAGCGTAAAAATAAATATAAATGTTACTTACATGTTCTTTAAAGCAACAAATTTTTCCCTTCCCAGATGTGGAAAGGTCCCATGGATATTACGTCATTGACTCATTTAGTTTGTGATCCACTACAACCCCCATATCTTTTTCTGCAATACTCCTTCCTAGGCAGTCATTTCCCACTTTGTATCTGTGCAGTTGCTTGTTCTTTCCTAAGTGTCCTTATGTAATGTAATCATATTTATTTCAGACCACTTCTCCAGTTTGCCAAAATCATTTTGAAATATAATCCTGTCCTTCCATGTGCTTGCAATCATCCTCAAATGTAATAAGTGTACTCTCTATGCCATTATCCAAATCATATGAAGATCTTGAACCCAATCCAGGACAGGTCCCTGTGGGATTCCACTTGATAAGCCCTTCCGGTTTGACTGTGAACCATTGATAACTACTCTGAGTATGGTTTTCCAACTAGTTGTGCACCCACCTTAGAATAAGTTCTTAGCTACATTTCCCTAGTTTGCTTATGAGAAGGTCATTTAAGACAGTATCAAAAGCCCTACTAAAGTCAAGTTACAGACAACATTTCATGATTACTGTCATCCAAGGTGCCTTCCACCTTTTAAAGTGCACTTTTCCCATTCAAAAATATTGTTGGTGACCTTTATGTGCAGAGCGATAGTGCTGAAGTGGGTGAAGCAGAACATTAGAATTTGGCAGGAAAACAGCCATTACTGAATCATTGAATGTTCCAGGTACAGTTGCTTTTAATTCACCCTTTTTGTATATCTAGTTAATTGGGTATGAGTTGTTAGCACTTTTGACAACATTCCTCTGTTACTGTTTGACAACATTCCACTGTTTAACCTAGCAGGAATGTAAATAGGTGCTCAAATATAGGAGCCAGGAGATTGAGTTCTAGTGACTGGGCCTAATAATTCACTATTTCACCACCTCTATTTACTGAAGCCTTACACTGCTCCCTAGGATATAGGCTATTATTCCCTTCCCTCCATTTTTAATAGATAAATATAACAGGTCATTGGTTCTGGCGCATGTACATATAAAAAAAATGTGCCCTGTCTGAAGGCTTTGACTGACTGAGTCAGGTGATCATGGTTCATGTGACTGCTTGGAGGCAGCACTATAAGAGGTGAGGCCTGTTCATTCAGAGAAGGAGACAGGCTGGGGTTTGGAGCTTTTGTCCTTCATGCCCAGGCAGGTGCAAGATCTACTAGGAGATACATGCAGAAAGAAGAGGTAGAAGCCTAAATGGGGAGAGGCTTTGGAAAAGGCCAAGGAGCAGATCCAGGGTTTCAGCGAAGAACTATAGAGTCTTTGAAACATTTGACACATAGTTGAATTCTTTTGTTAAATAAAGAAAACTATGGAGAAAGACAAATTGCTGGGAGCTTTAATTGATATACTGGCCTGTAGTTGATCCAACAGTTTACAATAAATGTATAATCTGGTAGGCAACCTATGGCATATGTGCCAAAGGCAGCACGCAAGCTGATTTTCAGTGGCACTCACACTGCCCAGGTCAGTGCCACGCGGCAAGGTCCTGGGTTACCAGGGGCACTCCTCGCTGATGCGGGGCAGCCTACCTCTTTCCAGGTGGGGGCCCCACTTCTGATTCTCCATCCATCGATGCTGTAGCTGCAGCACCCACTATGGAGCAAGAGCCCAGCATCACTGAGGGCTTCCTTCCCATGTCCCTGACACCTGAGCCCAGCCAAGAGGTGCCACCCCCCAGTAGCTCAGCTGCCGGGACTCACGATCCCGATCACACTCCTCTCCCTGATCCCGCTCCTGATCCCTGCCCCACCCCCATCCCTGATGCTGATCCCGTCTCCCTCCCCTCCACCTCCCGTGCTGCTGCCATCCTGGGGTTGTCTCATTCCCCTTGCTAGTGGATGACCCCCAGGGAGTGGCCTTCGTGTTCCCCTGTCCCGACCCCTTAGGGGCTGCTAGTTTCCCTCTGATGCCCCTGACTGAGCTGGGGTCTGAGGCGGGCTGCGTGGTGCCGGCACATTGGGTGCCACACCAGTGGTCCGCCCACTGCCTGCCTGCCTGTCTCGGTAGGCCACAGGGCTTCGACAGGGGCCCCACCGGAGGACAGCCAGGGGCCTGTGACCTCACCCCTGATAGGCTGCGGGAGGAGCTGCGAGAGTTTCTCCAGGACACCTGTGGGTCCTGGAACAAGGTGTAGCTTGCTCTCCAGCTCCGGGGGGACTTTCATCAAATCCTCTGGGTCATGAGGGCCATTTTGGGGGAGGGTAAAGGGACTGGGAGACTGGCCACTTCTGCCTACCAGCGGACCCGCTGCTTCTGTGACTCCCTGCTTACTGACGGGTTCAGTCACAGTTTGCTATGTGGCCCAACAGTGCCCGCAAGCATCCCTGTTGGCGAGGATCCCCCCAGCCCCTCCCTATGTTACCCATCACCTTTGCTACCTTAAAGCAGGTCTGTAGGCTGGGTCTCCGCAGGTGCCAGGTGCTCTCCTTCCTTTGAGTGGGAGGGTACTCTGTGGTTTTCCTGCAGAGACCCATACGGATCCAGCTGCCGAAGCAAGTTGGTGGCTGGAGTAGGGGGACAGGGTTTATTTTAGCCACCTCACAGCTTGTAGGCCAGAGTGGCTACCCTGTTCTCCCTCAACCTATGGCCCGAGGTGCTGGGGGTTGCCAGGGCTGTGCTGGGCAGCCTCCTGCACCTCTGGGTTTGCATGGAGTGGCTGGTGGTCAATCTCGTCAATGTCTATGCCCTGACATTGGGCCCAGAGCAGCTGCGCTTTTTTCAACAGGCATCCACCTTCCTCAGCTCCTTGGATCCTTGCAAGTGCTTGGTCCTGGGTGGGGACTTTAACACCACCCTCGATGAGTGTGACCACTCGGGGACCAAGCAGTGCCTGGCCACCGCGGACAGCCTCCAGGAGATTGTCAACCATCACCCTGACAACGTGTCGATGTTCACCTTTGTCCGGGTGGAGGCCCATCAGTCGCACCACTCCCGGTTGGACCGCTTTTATTTATCACCTTTCATGTACCCATTCCTCCGGCATCCGGCCGTCCCCATTCTTGGATCACCATCTGGCGACCGTGACGGCCTCTCTCAGTGCAGAGAGGCCAGGGCCAGCCTATTGGCACTTCAATAACAGCTTGTTGGAGGATGTGGGCTTCGTGGCATCCTTCCGGGAGTTCTGGCTGACCTGGCGAGGGCAGAGGCATGCCTTTCCCTTGGCGCAGTGATGGTGGGATGTGGGGAAAGTGCACGCCCGGCTCTTCTGCCATGACTCTTCACCCAGGGTGCCAGTCGGTAGAGGGACGTGGCGATAGAGCAGTTGGAATGGGAGGTCTGAGAGTTGGAGAGGCATCTGGCCACCAGCCCCGAGGATCCATCCCTCTGTGGAGCATGCCGGGAGAAGCAGGAGGAGCTCTGGGCCCTCAAGGACCATCGGGACCGGGGTGCCTTTGTTCGCTCCTGCATCCACCTTCTTCAGGAGGTGGACCGCGGCTCCCACTTCTTCTACACCCTGGAGAAAAAGAGGGGGGCTAAGAAGCATGTCACCTACCTTCTGGCAGAGGATGACACCCCCCTCATGGATCCAGAGGAGATGCACAGGAGGGCTAGGGCCTTCTACGTGAGCCTTTTTCCCCCGGATCCGACTGATCCCAATGCCTGCAGAATGCTCTGGGATGGACTCCCAATGGGACCAGCTAGAGCTGCCTCTCACTCTGGCCGAGCTTTTGGAAGCCCTCCGCCGCGTGCCCACAAATAAATCCCCAGGAATGGACGGGCTGACCATGGAGATCTACCACGTGTTCTGGGATGTCCTCGGCCCGGACCTTGTCACCATCTGGGCTGAGTCCTTGGAGAGTGCAGTCCTCCCCCTGTCGTGCAGGCGAGCTGTGCTCACCTGGCTTCCAAAGAAGGGAGACCCCCACAACCTTCGGAACTGGCATCCCATCTCACTCCTTAGCATGGACTACAAAGTCGTAGCGAAGGCTGTCTCGCTGCGGCTGGGGTCTGTGCTGGCGGATGTGATCCACCCCGACCAGACCTTCACCGTCCCGGGCTGTACCATCTTTGATAATCAGTACTTGGTCCAGGATCTCTTGGAGCTCTGGTGTAGGTATGGTCTCTCGTTCGACCTTCTGTCCCAGGATCAGGAGAAGGAGTTCGACAGGGTGGACCACGGGTATCTCCTGGGCACTCTGCGGGCATTCGGCTTCAGACCCCACTTCGTGGGTTTTCTCCAGGTGCTGTACGTCTCTGCGGAGTGTCTGGTCGGGCTCAACTAGACCCTGACCAAGCCGGTCAGCTTCGGGCGCGGGGTCCGTTGGGGTATCTGCTGTCAGGCCAGCTGTATGCTCTGGCGATAGAGCCCTTCCTCTGACTCGTCCGTCAGAGGTCCTCCACTTGTCCCTGGAGGAGGGAAAACAAGGCCTGAAGTGCCTGCGCAGTCAGGTCCACATCTTCCGCCTCCAGGCCCTACAAAGGCTCTTTTATGGTGCAGGTAGTCCAGCGTGGAGCACACTGATACACGCCTTCCTGCACAGCTCCTATACGACCGGCAGTTCCTTTATCTCCATCCAAGAGGGCTCCATCTGTGAGACCTCTCTGGGCTGCCGGTCTTCTACCAGGACCTCCTCCAGACCTGGAAACTGGTCTTGATGACCAGGTCCATGGTGGCCACCGAGAGGGCGGATTTCCTCGTGGAGCCTCTGCTACACAACTCCCAGCTCCGTGTGCAGATGGAAGAGTCCCCCTTGGTGCGACAGAGGCTGGTCCTGGCAGAAGTCACCAGAATTGGAGACCTCCTGGAGTATGACCCAGAAGACTGTCTGGATCCCCTGATGCTCACTCAGCGCATGGGGCTCTCCAGCCCTCAAACTACCCGGCACATACTTCAGGAGGTGAGGGCCACTTTGCTGCTCGCTGCTCGGGTCTACTTGACCAGGTTCTGCGGGAGGGGCCCCCCCTGCCCACCCTACACCCCGGGCCCTCCAGACCTTCTCATCGGGCCCCTGCACCCTGGGCCTATCCAGCCATCCCACTCCTTCACCATGAGGCGGCTGCACGAACTACAGCTGCCTCGTTTCTGGACCGCACCACGGAGACATCTGTACACGCTTGTGCTCTACACCCTTCACATCCTCAGTCTTACGTCCCACCCCGTCAAGAAGTGACGGGACCTCTTACCACCTCTGGTAAGAGGTGGGCCAGCCTATATTCCACCCTGGTCCTGAAGCCCACCAGGGATATTAGTTGGTGGCTCCTTTACGGAGCCGTGAGCATGGGCATGTTCTTGGCATGGTTCACCCCTGCCCTGGACATCTGCCTCTTCTGCGGCGTGAGGGAGATCCTGGCACACATGTATCTGGAGTGGGCCAGGTTGCAGCCCCTATTCTGGCTCCTCTTAGATATCCTGTTATGTTTTTGGCTGCACTTTTCCCCTCGCCTCCTTATCTATGCACTCCCTATCCATGGCCCCACCAAGTGTCAACCTCCTTGTCAACCTCCTCCTAGCACTGGCCAAAATGGGCATCTACAAGACCAGAGAGAGGAGGTTGTCTGATGAGGTTTCCTGCGACTGCAGGGCCTATTTCTGATCTTCAGTCCGCTCACGCATCCTGGTGTGGTTTCCGCTGGTTCCCTTGACACCTTCGAGGAGCAGTGGGTGCTGTCCGGGGTTCTCTGCTCAGTGTCCCCATCAGGTTCCCTTCATTTGTGGATCCTCCCCTTAGGCTGGGGGAGGACATTTAGCAGTGGGGGGTAGGACAGGAACACTACCAGTTCACCATCCTCCTGTTTGGCCTCTCAACGGCACCCAGAGTCTTCACAAAGTGTATGTCTGTGGTGGTGGCCTACCTCAAGCATCGGGGGGTCCAGATCTTCCCCTACCTCAATGACTGGCTGGTCAAAGGCAGCTCCAGGTCACAGGTACAGGACCACGTACAGCTCCTCCTGCCCACCTGCACCACTCTGGGGCTGCTGGTAAACAACACCAAATCTACGTTGGTACTGGTACAATAAATAGAGTTCATTCTTGACGTGACATCAGCCAGAGCTTCTCTCCCACCGGACCTGTTCGAAACCTTGAAGAATCTTATCAGGATGATCACAAGTTTTCCTGTGACAACTGCCAGGGCATGCCTCCAACTCCTGGGTCACATGGCAGCATGCACGTATGTGGTATGCCATGCCAGACTCAGGATGCGCCCCCTTCAGCTCTGGCTGACCTCGACATTCTCCCAGTCCAGAGACAGGTTGGACAAAGTCCTCACCATGCCCGAGTCCATACTAGCCTCCCTCCTTTGGTTGACCACTCCGGAGAACATGTTCTAAGGAGCTGCTCCCCAACTATAGAGTTGGTGTCCAATACATCGGACTGAGGATGGGGAGCCCATGTGGGAGACCTCCAGACCAAGGCCTGTGGTCCGTGCAGGAACTAGTCCTGCACATAAACATCAAAGAACGCCGAGCAATCCGTCTGGCTTGCATGGCCTTTCGCTCGTGCCTTACAGGCAGAATAGTCAGAGTTCTCACAGACAACATGGATGTGCTCCAGGAGGGGCCTGGGCAAGGGCGCGATTTCTAACACCTTTCTTCTGTCCTGGTCGGGTCAGCTGCTATATGCCTTTCCTCCAATTCCGCTGATCAGCAAGGTCCTGGAAAAAATCAGGACAGACAAGGCTTGCATCCTCATGATCAACCCAGCATGGCTCAGGCAACACTGGTACGGGACTCTTATGAACCTGTCCATTACCTCCCCTTCCCTCCCCCGTGGCCACTACCAACCTGCCCAGACCTTCTCTCTCAGGACCAAGGTTGCCTCCTCCGCTCCAACCTTGCAGCCTCCACCTCACGACGTGGTTGCTCAATGGTTAGGCCAAGAGGAAAGAACCTGTTCAGAGGGCGTCCAGCGAGTCCTCCTGGAAAGCAGGAGGCCCTCCACAAGTCAGGCTTACCTGGCAAAATGGTCAAAGTTCTCTCAATGGGCCACTGATCGTAGCATCTCGCCAGTGGCTGCCCCACTCCAGCTTATACTGGATTACCTCCTTCATCTCAGAGCTCAAGGCCTAGCGCCCTCGTCCGTCAAAGTGCATCTGGCAGCCATATCGGCCTTCCACCTGCCTGTGCAGGGCAACATGGTATTTTCTCACGCCATGACCGATCGGGCTTGGATCACCTCTTTCCTTATGATAGGCCCTCTGTTCCATAGTGGGACCTGAACTTGGTTCTGGCCAGGCTGACAGAGCCTCCATTTGAGACGGTTGCCACGTGCTCCTGGTCCCACCTTTTGTGGAAAATAGCCTCTCTTGTGGCAATCACATCTGCTAGGAGGGTCTCAGAACTCTGGGCCCTGACCTCCAAACCCCATATACGGTAGTTCATAAAGATAAGGTCCCGCTCCACCCACACCGTTCGTTCCTCCCCAAGGTGGTCTCCGCCTATCATATGAGCCAGGACATTTTCCTTCCAGTGCTCTGTCCCAAGCCTCACGCGTATAGTGAAGAACGCCGTCTTCACATGCTGGATGTGAGATGGGCTCTGGCTTTTTATCTGGAATGAACAAAACCGTTCAGGAAGTCTTCACAGTTGTTTATTGCCACAGCCGAATGAATGAAGGGTCGGCCGATCTCCACTCAGCAGCTCTGCAGCTGGATCACTTCATGTATCTGTACTTGTTACGATCTGGTGGGCATTCCCCCGCCACCGATTGTAAGAGTGCACTCGACAAGGGCACAAGCCTCTTCGGCCACCTTTCTGGCTCACATCCCTATTCAGGATGTTTGTAGTGCTGCTACATGGTCATCGGTCCACACGTTCACCTCGCATTATGCGATTGCCTCCCAGATCAGGGAGGACGCCGGGTTTGGCAGGGCAGTGCTCCATCCTGAGTGTCTGTGAACTCCTACCCACCTCCAACAGGTATAGCTTGGGAATCACCTACTGTGGAATGCACATGAGCAATCACTCGAAGAAGAAAAGACAATTACCTTTTCCGTAACTGGTGTTCTTCGAGATGTGTTGCTCGTATCCATTCCACATACCGCCCTCCTTCCCCACTGTCAGAGTTGTCTGGCAAAAAGGAACTGAGGGTGGGAGGAGTGCGCAGTGCCCCTTATACTGCGCCATGGTGGCGCCAGTCCAGGGGTCACTATGGGCGCTCTCCTACTGTGGAATGGACATGAGCAACACATCTCAAAGAACACCAGTTATGGAAAAAGTAACTGTCTTTTATTTGTTGAGATTTGTCCATAACTAAGGAGAGAATATATACCGCTCTGGAACAAGTAGTTCAATTTTTTTATATCATCCATCAGAGAGCAGTAACTATCAATCTACAACAGGGATATTTGGCACCCTCTGCTGGTCTCTTCTTCCATGAAATATCCCATTGCAAGTTTTTCTGCCTCTCTCCAAGGGTAAAATTCACCTCTGTGCAGAGGACTAGTTTGAGGTCTGTGTGCTCTCTGTGCAAGGGAGAATTTCACTCAGAAGATTTCAGTAAGCAGTATCTGATTAGGGGTGTGGAAGATGCAAATGGCTGAGGGAAAAAAGCAAATGACATGCTGAACTCTGCACTGCTTGTGAGGAGACAGGAGCTAACTGTGTAGGTGGATCAGACAGATGTAATGTCTCTTGGCCTATTGTCAGGCATTAAATCACTGAAGAGTCTTGGTCTTAGTTCCTGACAAGGTAAGCCTTCCTAAGTTGTGGCATAATAAATCATTTCTGTCTACCGTAGTGCCTGAATTCACTGTTGGGCTCCTCAAAGCTTTTTTTAAGGGCCAACTTCATTTAGCAGCCTTAATGACCTATCAAATGTGTCTAGGTTTGTGGAAGAGGTTCTGAGAAGTAGAAAATTAGCCTCCGTGAATTAGTGAAGATAAGGCAAACCTGGGAAATGACTTTCCTCTATGTCTAATGCCCTCAAGCTGTAGTCAGTCAGCTGGATTTGGGGATAAAGGGCCCAGAGCTCACAAAGGTACTAGAGAATAAAACATATTCAAAGGATTAGGAATAGTTCTGGAAGAAAACTGAGAACTTTAACTGTCTATTCCTATACCACATAAAGAATCCAGTCTCTCTGGGAAAACCCATTTTCTATAACTGTCCTCCCTTTTTGCACACACAATTATGGGTGCAATTACTGTCTTTTGGAAATCTAAGAACCTTATTTGCAGGTGTGCTGACACGTGTAGTTCAGTCCATATGTATTAAAAGAAAATGTTTAGGAATGCTTTTAGGACCAACTGATTAACAGTAGGAACCCATATTTGAAAATATGATTGTATGTCACTTGCCTAGGACCACTTTGGAGAAGGTAAGTCTTCTCTATCCCTATGGCCCAATGCTTAGGCAAAGTTTCTTTCATTTTTCTCTCCTTTTCTCCAAAGTCAGTATTCATTTTCCTCTGAATATATCAGACAGCAGCTCCCCTAAATAATAGTCAGGTTCTCAATTTAGTTTGGCTTAAACCAAAGTGGTTTTTATTGGCAATTTTACAAATAGAGAGATAGCACGATTAAATAAAAGATAAACACCTAAATGCCTAGACAAGTACTGCAGAAAGCCTCACTAGACTGGCATTACATTTAATGTTACAAAATATTGCAAAATCACCATGATTTATAGCATGGTGGGGATTGTTTAGTCTTTTACCCCGGTCAGAGAACACAGCACTTCGAGAGTCTGCTAAGCGGAAGCAATGAAGAGTCCTGTGGCACCTTATAGACTAACAGACGTATGGGCGCATAAGCTTATTCACCCACACCTATAAGGTGCCACAGGACTCTTTGTCGCTTTTTTCAGATCCAGACGAACATGGCTACCCCTCTGATACTTGCTAAGAAGAAGACACTCTAGAGCATGGGTTCTCAAACTTCACTGCACCGCAAACCCCTTCTGCCCCAGGTGAGGGTGGAGCTTGGGCTTCAGCTTCAGCCCTGGGTCCCAGCNCCCCTTCTGCCCCAGGTGAGGGTGGAGCTTGGGCTTCAGCTTCAGCCCTGGGTCCCAGCAAGTCTAAGGCTGGCCCTGGCGCCCCATTAAAATGGGGTCACGCCCCACTTTGGGGTCCCGATCTACAGTTTGAGAACCACTGCTCTAAAGAGAATGTCTGTGGTAGCTTCTGCCATTCAGTTATAGCAACCTCCTCCTTCGACCCAAGACGGTTACTTTCCTTGGTGAGATATCTGCTCATCAATATGGAGTCAAAACAATATCAGCTTATGCAAAAAAATTGCTCTTTCTTTCAGGGCAATTTGAGTAGATTTTGTCCAGAAGTATTAATTTTCCCCAAGTCATTTATATACAACCATTATTCATTCTGTTGTAAGACTACCTCAAGTAGTAGTTAATCACTATGCAAATGAAAGTAAACTATTTCTATGCAGCCTCGCTAAATTATTTATACAGGCTTTACAAGTGTGCTAGGTACCTTAGAAAATATAAATGACATTGTGCCTGCCCAGAAGAGCTTACAATCTAATTTTGGACATGACACATCAGTGAGTAAGGAGGATCAGGGAAGACAGGACAAGGGTTACGGTACTTAGCTCATGCATTCACTCACATATGTTATGTGCACATCAGTATGTTTCCAGTAATTTTAAAATAGATTTTTTTCCCTTCCCTTGCAAGCTACATTTTGTTGGGAGGTGTATATATCCAAGGTGATCAGAGTGAGGGAAATGGCTGGATATCTGAGAGTGGGAGAGGTTGAAAGGAGTTGAGAGGCAAAAAGGGGCACCAAAAGAAGGAAATAGAGGTGGGGCAAAATAGTAGGCTGGTGATAGGTATGGGAATTCCTCCCAAACACACTCCAATTCACAATTCTAAATCTGACATCCTACTTTTTAATGGACAAATAACACATTGCAGATTTTGCCACTGCATTTGTGCTCATGGGGAATGCATCATAATCTAACCAAAGATGAACGTTCATGCTGTACCTTTGTTCTTGTGATTAAGAAGAATTAGATCTGTCAGAGGATTCTGAGTGCCTTTAGGTGGTAAGACATATACAGTGAGATGAGCTTCGATGTTCATGTTGCCTTAACTGGTGGTTTCTTTGATTTTTAGTGATTGTGTTGATACGAAATTCACATCAGCAACACTAACTCTAAATTAACCAAGTTTTTTGTGGGGGTAGAAAAGTACTTGTTACATGTGGTAATGTAATTCAATTATGCATGCATCCAGCTTTTTCATATCTTACTTCCACTGTGAGTAAAAGTCTTTATTAGTCTCATATCTTCATATTCTTGATTAAATCCATTATTAAGAGTCATGGATGGTTTATCATAAATCCATTCGCTTGGCAAAGTGCAGATGCCATCTGTATTTCTTGAGTTGTTCCTATGCTTTGTACAGCACTGAAGAATCTGTTAAAAAAACCCACATCATTAAGCAATAAATAACACATTGTCATCAGATATGCCATTGCCTTAGAGACCATCAGCCTGACTAAACAAGAGTGGCTCCCCAAGAGTTCTGTTTGGATTCTGCGCTACTTGCAATGTGCCTGAGAAAATTGCAAGTGTAATGAAAGATACTCAATTCCTTTATGTAATGGGTAATTTTAACCTTTAAAAACTGGCAGAATATTAAGATTATCATGATGACTTTAGAGTGATATACTGGCTACCATACAGTGGCTAATTGTTATATAATTTCCTGAGACAACAAGGGGAGTGAGTGGATGGAATTTGGGGACTTTTGGGGGTACTTTTTATCTAAAAAATTTGTGCAGAAAGAAAAGCAGGACATATTACTAAAAACTGCTACTGCCTTAAAATTTTGCAATGAAATACATTACATTAACACAACAATATACTACCAATCCTAAATGCAAAGCATTTCCAGGCAACGGGAAAAGTGTTTGCTTATATTGTACCGTCTGCACAACTAAGAAGTGACTAAATTAATATTCTGGATTGTGTTTGTGATCTTATTGAATACTTTTCTTCCCCCCAATTACTATTTTAAAACGTATTTCTGTACTATCATTTAAAAAAGGTAAGGGTTTGGGGGATTTCTTAGGGACTTTAAAAAACTGTATTTGGAAGGGGGCACGGGCATTGATTTAGGGCTTATGAAAGATGCCGGATTGACAACCACAGGCTTGTATGCACAGGAAGATGCAAAGGCATTATGTAGGTTTTCCCACATCATCCCACCAATATGCCTCAGCCTTGATCCGGAGTGATTCATGTCTCCATGAAAATTCATTTCTAGGCCTCTGCTGGGACTGCTAGTAAAGGTAACAGTGAATTTTATGCTGTGGAAAAAGGTTGACTCAGATCACCAGCCCCAGGAGTGCACCTAGCCATTCCAGGGCAGAAAACTTTTGCGGAGCCCCTTCCCTGACCTGTCCCCCAAGCCAAAAACCTACAACAAAAAACCCAACCACATGCCATCTACAGCCAGCCAATCAGCACAGAAAAAAAGTCAGAGCGGTCAGTTTGGAACAACAACAATAAAAGTTGAGTGGCAGAGTGATGTGATGCACCCTGGAAGTTGGTGCCCAGGGTAACTGACCTGCTTGCTCACCTGTAGAACCAGCCCTGACCAACTCATTCCATAGAAGCCATCCAAATGACTTGGTTATTACTGACCAGGGCTAGAGCTAAATTTGCAACAGTGACAGGAAGAAAAAAAGCACCTGATTCCATTACCAACTTTGAGTCATCCAGTTCCCTAAATTAATCATTGTTAATAGTCTGTGATCTTATTTTGACACTATACATATACATTTCCATGGCATGAAATGGGACAACTATCATTCAGGTAAAGAATGACTTTAAAAAGTTGTAAATACCTTCTCCATCTGATTATTTTCTTCTCTCCTTACACTCATATTATGATTTGCTCCAGCCAGTGATGCCACCATTGAATTTAGGAGTGTTTATGCTGACTCCTTTTACAAAATCCAATGTGAAGCTGCTTTTGATGGGTTGTGCTTGTTCATCAAAGCATTCCCTGGCCTGGTATTACAGAGTGCACACATCTCTTCTGCTACAGATGTTAGCTGGGTGACTTTTTTTTTTTGGGGGGGGGGGTTACATTCTGTTATTGTGGTTTGGTAGTAACAGCAACCAATAAAAAGCTTTTTAGAAAACTAGTCTGATTAGGTGGTGGATTAGATAAAATCAATGGCTTTTTACATCAAAGTTGTGTTTTCTCTCTTGACTTCCACTGTTTCTGATCCATATGGGTAACTAAAGTCCCTTTTCATCTGGCTGAGCACTGGTAGTAGCAGAAAGGCTCTTGGATTCTCTTCAAACAGCACAAACTGAACAGGTGAAAGATAGGGCTGTTGTGAATAAAAGTGCCCCCCCACGCACACATTTAAATTGGGACATGCCTATTTGAGAAACTTCTTTTTCTTCACATAACACTCTTACAATTGAGGTGAGGCGATAGGTGCTTGACCTGGAGCTCCCTCAATATAAAAGAGAGGGAGCGGCTGGCAGGCTGTTGTCTATAACAGCCTTTATGTTTCTGAACTTGTTGCCTCTTTGTCCAGAATAGCTTGAATTTGCTGACCTTCAAAATTGTTACACTGCACGAGCCTTCGTTTTACAAGGCAGTTTTTGCTGTAAAGTTTAGTCCTTGAACATCTACTTGTATACTCTTAATCGGCCTTGAAAAGAAAGATGCTGTACAGTCAAGAAATGTCACTGGTTGTCTGGGCCCTTTCAGGGCTGGCATAGGTCCAATACATCCCTGCTCCACATTCTGCACCTTTAAGGATCAGCATTCTGTTAATTGTATGGTTTAGAGAGGTCTTGTGACTGCAGACAGAGTGAGCTGGGAAGAGAGAAGCAGGATTAAAATGAATAGTTTCATGTCTCACTGGGTGGAGCTCTCCAAGGACCAAAGGGCAGGACCAAGACCACCCAGCAGTAGCTGCTTCCTTGCTGATAGGGAGCAGGGCAAGCCAGCACTTTGTAGCTAGGAAAGATGGATAAGCAAGCTGGAGAATGCTGAACACTTGGTGTGAGTAAGAGATTACGTTAGGCAAAGCTACATTTTGCTAGAATTAAGTTTTAGACACTAGAATGTGTTAGTTTTGTTTGTAACCCGTTCATATCTTTTTCACTCTTGCTTGAAATCACTTAAATCTATGTTCTTTGTTAATAAACTTATTCTTACTTTTGCCATCTTAGTGCTGTGTATTAAGTTGAAGCGTACCACCCCAACCAAGCTAACAAGCTGTGGTGTGCCCTGGCTCTTTGGGAGCAGTGAACTTGGTGTTACCTCAGTCAGAGAGACTGGACACTGCAGAAGAGAGGGTTTTGTGGAGACTCAGGACCAGAATGGCTGTTGGGGTCAGCCTGCAAGGAGTAACTGGATTGGTGGAAGCTCAGGGTGAGATTTTTATGCTGTAGTGATGCTACTGGCGTCAGGGTTCTGAGCCAAAGCTGCACAGCCTAAAGGCATCGAAGACAACAGGGCAGGTGGTGACAGCACCCTGTTTCTTTTAAAGACATGCCCTGGTCTCTCCTCCAGATCACACATGAAATGGGCAAGGAATCTGGGTTCTACTTGTAGCCCTTCACCTGCTGGAAATTAAGGAGTACCTTTATACAGGTTTGCCACATACTCACCCATCCCTTTTCATCAGAAATACCCCAGGAGCATATTTAGTTTTGTAATACTTATTTCTGAATGGTTACTTACGGAGAAAGCTATGATAATAATGGAGGAACAGATGCTGTATCCAAGAAGAAAGAACCACACCCACCACGTTTTATCATGTCTGATATTGCCATTGCATTTGGACTCTGAAATAAAGAAAGAGATATTTAAGTATGTAAAAACCAAAAAGGTGTTTGTTCGCTTTTCAGATGAGCTTTTTATGTGATGGATTAGATGGGGCTTGGTCATGGTTGGCTTCCTATTCATATTTATCACATTTTTTCACTAATTTTTCAGGCTAAGGGTTTGAGCCTCTTCTGGAGAGAATTATGAACAATTCCACTTGAAAAGTGTAAGATTTCTGAACATAATGATAACCTGATTATAAAATGGATGGAATCCTAAATTTCCAGTGAATTCATATATTCCAAGGCCAGAAGGGAACATTGTGATCATCTAGTCTGGCCTCCTGTATAACACGGACCAGGGGGGCCAAAGTTACTGACCCTGCGAGCTGCATATGACAATTTTCAGGCGTTCAATAGCCGGGGAGCACCTGCTGAGGCTCAGGACTTCAGCCCCATGGGAGACACCTGCCAGGGCTCAGGGCTTCAGCCCTGCAGGGAGTGGAGGGTCTCAGGGCTTAGCCTCACAGGAGATGCCTGTCCGGGCTCAGGGCTTCAATCCTGCTCCTGCTGAAGCCCAAAACCCCAGCAGGGGCACCCCACAGGGCTGAATTGCTGAGCTCCTCCTCCCTGTAGAGCAGAAACCCCTCATCCCACCACCCCACAGCAGGGCAGAAGCCCCAAGATCCACCCTCCCACCTGAGTCAGGTAGCAGAGAATGTGGAGGGGGCGTGGGAGGCTCTGTGAGCCGTACTTTAACTGTAAAAGAGGCACATGCAGCTTGCGAGCCACGGTTTGGCCACCCACCAAACGTGAACTTCCCCAAAATAATTCCTAAGGCATTGTTTTTTATAAAATATCCAATCTTGATTTAAAAATGGTCAGTGATGGAGAATCCATCCAATTAATGGTAAGATCTCTGAAAACCTCCTTGCAATGTGACAACAAACTGCTATCATAAAGAAAATAATCCACTTTCATGGCAACAGCCACTTCATTTAATTTCAGGCAATGTCTTTTCTAAAACAGAAATCATAGGGTAATGGTGCTCTACTATCCAAGAGAATTTATCTCAGCAGCCACTGAAAGCTGATGGAGCCTCAGCAAAATGCAATTGGACAGTCTGCTGAATATAGTGGGGACTAAAGTATTTGGCAGTTGTCCTGCATCAGCTAATCAACTGTCCAGTCCGATTTGCTTAGAGAATGCAGATGGGCGAAGGATCCGTGTTGTTTAAGAGACTGTTTCTCAATTGGTGGATCATGGATCCTAGAAGGGTCATGAAAGTCAATTGGGCAAGTGTCATAAAGCACTGAAAATTTTATTACAATCTAAAGCAAAGACACTTTCGCCCTGCTTGATCCTTTTAGGTTAACTTCTAGAAACACACACACAAATTGTACTGGGTTATCATTGATATATATTTACTATAAAAGTAAGAGTAAAAAATGTAATGTGCATGGGACAAGAGTCACTTGCAGGTTTAAACTAGAGTAAATGGTGGAGTCTCTGTAACTTGAAGTCTTTAAATCACAGGTGGGAAACCTGTGGCCCATCAGGGTAAGCTGATTGAGGGCCATAAGACATTTTGCTGACATTGACCGTCCACATGCACAGCCCCCCACGGTGTGCCATTTCCTACCAATGGGAACTGCAGGAAGGGGTGGCCAGCATGTCCCTGAGGCCCGCCACTTCCCGCAGCTCCCATTGGCTAAGAATGGTGAACCATGGCCACTGGGAGCTGCAGGAGGCTGTGCCCACAGATGGTCAATGTCAGCAAAATGTCTCGCAGCCCTCAATCAGCTTACTCTGATGGGCCACTTGTGGCCTGCGGGCTGTAGGTTGCCCACCACTGCTTTAAATCATTGAGGGCTTCAGTAACTCAGCCAGAGGTTAGGGGTCGATTACAGGAGTGTGCAGATGAGGTTCTGTGGCCTGCAACATGCAGGTCAGACATGACTATCATGATTTAGCCTTAAAATCTACTGGTGAGGGCAGGAGGGTGGCAATATATATATTTTATATATATATTGATTTTACAAGACTGTGTATATTTTTATATATATATATAGTCTTGTAAAATCTTGGAATGTATTGTTGTCATTGTTCCACACATGTACATACAACTCCAGCCAGTCTTCTTCCACCCCTGCCCTGATTTTGAATCAGGTGGAATTAAAACAGCAATATTCTGGGACTGTGGGAGAAAAGGCAATACAACTGGAGCATAATTTAACTCATCTTTATATACACCCAAGTCTATTTCTGTAACTCACAAAAGTTCCTTACCATGTACTGTCAGCCTGCTGCCACTTCCAAATTTGTGCCTTACCGGTGGTGGAAAAGTTAGCCATACATCACAGAAATACATGCCAGCGTCTTTCAGCTGAACGTTGTCCAGTCGTAAGATTGAAATTTTTTTGGACTGTTCTGTTTTAATTTGTACCTGTGACTTCTGAACATCAGAGGTACTTGTGGTTGGCTGGAGCGCCGGCTGATTACTGGTAGGGTCTTTCCTCCAATACACCTCTGTCAATGTATTATTTATGGTTTTATCTGGGTAGTCAAATTCACACAGTATCAAAACAGTTGAATTAAGAGACACATTGATGTCCTGGGGATATTGTACAACTGAAAGTTCTGCTCCACTGGTAACTGTAAGATGGAAATAAAGTGGATGCATATGAGTTGTTATACTCTTTACAGAGGCACACAAAGAAACCATTTTCGGACTATTTTAAAAACTGTGAGTGAGGGTAGAATCTTGGCCAGCTCAACAAATGTGTATGATAGACTTCTACAGTTACAGAAAAGATCCAGCCATGAGCATACTGGGTGAAATCCTAACCCTATTGAAGTCAATGGGAGTTTTGCCTTTGGCTTCAATGGGGCCAGTATTTCACATACAACATTCATATAAAAAGTGTTATAAAATAATTCTAGTTTCTTTGCAGCCATTCTGAAGGAAAAATGGGGCCTTTTCCAAAGGAATTTCTGTAAATAAGTCAGGCAAAGAAACAATCTGATTTAAATAATTTGAACTATGGACAATTTAGTCAAATTTGCTAAGAGAACATAAGGAGTTTCTATTGGAACTTAACTGCCCCCAAATGTATACAAATGTAATCTATGTACAGCTGTGTAAAAATTAAAGCACTGTAAAATATTTTTAAAAAATATGTGTGTAAATATATTGTGTAAATATGTAAGGTTTTAAGGACCTAAGTCAACACTCCCTGGTTTGTAAAACTCTGTTTTGTAGGTTTAAAATAAATTGGTTTTTGTTTTGTTTTGTTTTTAAATAATACCACTAAAATCCATTTAAATTTTTCATTCAAAGCTGCAAAACTGACAGACACTGTTTGCCAAACACAGGTAACTAGTGTTGTTTGGCTTTGGTATTTAGCATTTAACCCTTAGGTACCTTAATGCTTTATAACGTTCAATATCTTTTTAAAAAAACCAAGTCGTGGCTGCAGCAGGGCAGTCAAGACCAGGAGAATGGGGAAAAAAATCTGAATTTGTTTTTGGTAACAAAATAGTAAATAAAAGCTATAATAAAAAAATTAAAAATTTTTTAAAAGACAGTGCCCCTCTGGAGCAACAGCAGGAGTAAGGTGCACAAAGAAGCAATGTTAGAAACACAGTGCCTTAAGATAATTTGTCTAATCAGACTGTCACTTTAATAAGGGGACATGAAAACTCTGTGAGCACAAAAAAAAACCCAGTTACACCTTATGTAAAAATTAATATGGTTAATATAATGTTATAAAAGTTAAACATTCACAGGACACGTGCAGTGTATATTGTAAAAGGGGTAAAAAAATGCAAACAAAACATAATACTTAATTAAAATCCTATTAGGGCTCCAAACAGAGCTACAATAGGTTGGGTTTTCTTTTTCAGATCGCTGTGTGTTTTGGAAGCAGGAGTTAAAGGTAAAAAGTAATCAGAACTCTGGTGAAAATTTATTTTGTCTCTTTTAAGAGAGTCTCTAAGTTGCTAATGGCTTTGGATACAAAAGCCAGCCAGAAAGCATCTGTGTCGATGCAAATTATCTAACTAAAAAAATATATATATCTACCTATAAATGGCAGCACAAAGAAGCTTCAAATAAAGAACATACCTGGTCAGCAAACAAACTTCCTAAAATGAAAAGGCTCAAATTATAAAAATAAAAAAAACCAAAACAGGTTAACCCTAAAAATAAATAATAATAATAATAAAAAAATAGTGTGTGTGTATGCAGTGCTGAAATCTAAAGACAAGTATAAAAGGCATCTGCTTATATGCATGACATTCCTACCTTCACCAAAACCCCAAAAATATAATACATGGTATAACAAAATACCTTTAATAAATTTGATGCTAATGTTATTGTTAATATTAAACATTGGAATAAATGTAATGTTAATAAGTACCCCTGTAACAATGTAAAGTGTATAATTAAAAAAAACCACCTCTAAGGTCATATGGTAATAATACTTCTCAGTTATTACCTATAAATAAACTTAAAGCTTAGCACAGCAAACAAACATTATAAACCTGGTTTGCTGTATAAAAAAATACGTGAGGTACACCACCTCATAAATTTAATAACTAAATAGTGGAATAATTTCCCCTAAACCCTTAAAAGATAAAAGCCATTAAAATCTGCCCTGCCTATAGAACAAAAACACAGGAAAGTATGGGGGTAATTCCTCTGTTTTGCCTGCAATCAGCTAGAATATTTGTAAAAGAAAGGAATATTTTAAGCAATAATCTGCCATCCCAAAAGGGGTAGAAAAATGTTCTTTTTGTCTTTCAAAACTTCAAGAAAAGCTGGTATCTGCTAAAAAGCAAATCATAATACCATGAATCTACTCTTGTAACAAAAATTGTGTTTTGTGTTTTATGTTTTGTCTTGTGTTGTTTGTCTTGTTGCTAGCATTGTTGTGTATTGTGTTATAAAAAAAACCCTTCTGCATTATGCAAAAAAAAAAAAAAATTAATAAGCATTTTAACTATATTTACAAAAAACAATGTTGCAAAAGGGTGAAGGTCAAAAAATGCCAGTCTGTTTACAGGAAAATATCCGCATATAGCAAACACCATATTAGGAAAAATTGGTTTTGGAGCAAGAATGATAAACCTGAAGGTAATTAAAAATAAGTTAAGTTCCTTGTCACAACTGCAAAATACTCTAATTCACAAGCAGGCAAATACTACTGTGGATTTAGTACAAATAGATTTGGGAAACATAAAAGCAACATAAAATATGTGGCAGTGGCTAAACACCACCTCCTGACTACTGTATAAACAAAATTTAAAAATAAAACTGCCTTGGCCAAAAAATGTACTGAAATGTAAATTCTTAGTTTAGCATCACACAAAAGAATATAGGGAAGCGTGTCATTCAAATATTACATGTAAATAGAGACATGCTAAAAATTGCTAGGTCTAAAAAAAACCTGACAGCCTATCACTGGTACAACATTTTTACAGGCTGGTCCCTGACTTCTAAGGGCGTATTGTCTATTATATTTCACCTATTATTAGTTGTGTTAATATTATCCTGTGTTTCCTTGCTAGAAATGTGTTGTTTGTGGAGAGGGTCCAGAGAAGTGCAACAAGAATGATTAAAGGTCTTGAGAACATGACCTATGAAGGAAGGCTGAAAGAATTGGGTTTGTGTTGTATGTGCTGTTAAACAAAAAAAATGTTTGTTAAATTACAACCACAAGCTCAAATGACCCACTCAAGAATTGTTCTTGAAACATCACAAGAGGGATATGTAGTAATAGGATTTTATGTTTGTATTTTGTATAATTCTGTATCTGAGCTAATTTCAAGGCAGTAACAGACCTTTTAGGAAGGAACCAAAGACAGATGCAAGGGAACCAGAAGGTTGTAACAGGCCCCTATTAAAATGTCAAAGAAGGGCAAATTAACAACTCTAAAAAAAAAAACAGGCACCTATCAATAGAAACAATAAAAACAAAATAGCTGTAATCAAAACCAGCATAAAATAACTCCCTAAAAAACAAACAAAAAGAATTAAGAAAAAAAAAATAAAAAGAACAAGCAGTCATCAAACAACAATTAATGACAGCATGACGATACAAAACTCATTGGTCCCAATAAAAAAAACATCACTATATGAACAGGGTGCCTTGCCATAAAACTTTGAATTTGTCCTGCCAAAACTTCCCTGGAGCATCACGTCGCAACTGACAGAACCCGGCTCCTACCTACCCATGATCAACCTAGCTGGCCACTAGGTTGACCCGGACTCGGAACTGGTAACTATAACACCGACTGGTGGGAGTGTGTGTGTGTGTGTGTGTGTGTGTGTGTTTGTGTGTGTGATTAAATGCATATGCCAATTGTTGTATCTTCAATAAATGAAAGGTCCCGTGTGCTTTTTATAAGCATAACATGTTTGAATATGGCAGTTTTATTTGAAGAATTTGTTATCTGAATACACCCATTTATATTAAGAAACATATACCTGTGAAAGTGATAACATCTGTTGCACTGTACTTGAGAGAGACTTGGTTCTCTTTAGTGAAGTCTAATGTAGTAAAATTTGAATTAAACATTTAAAATGGAAAATAAAGAATAGATATGTGTGGCCTCTCCCCATTTATCCCCCCTTGTTGAAAGAATGCATAGATTATCTTCTGAAGTGAATACATACACTTGATAATGATATTCCAAAATCATTATTAACCCATTTCAGGTTAGTTCACTTAGTGAAGTGAAAATAGATGGTTCTTGTCTGGAAATCTTGTACAACATTTTGAACATGCACTAACAATCTAACAAGATAAATATAACAGCTGTTTGAAGGCTTTATTAAATTTGGATCAGTCATCTAATTAGTTATTATGGATGCTCTATCAAATTGGTTATAGTAATATAAATGAAAATAAACACTGATATAGTAGAATATTAGCTAAAATATAAAATTAGGTACAGTACACAAATAAAAACTCATTTTAATGTGTTTTATCAAATGAATTCTGAGTTTTTTAATCTGTGCCTTTTTAAGCTTTTGTTTAATTTATTCTGTTTTCCTCCATAAGACAGCAATTTTTTGATAGCTATAACACTAAATAAAAATATTTATTTAAAAGTCAAGAATTGACAGTGTCATGTTCTTTTTATTACCTGCTTTAAGAATTAACACTTCCTGCAATAATCAATTTGCAGCATGAAGACCCCAGAAAAAAAATCTTACCTGTGAGTTGAATAAAATAAGAAATCATAAACAATATGACAAGTGGCTTCATTTTCTTCGGATTCCTAATGTGGATGACTTAAAACCTCATTTGAAACACTTGGTGCTACAGTCATCAGCAATTTGTGAAGTAGTAAATAAAAGATCTCCTAAACATGTTTTTAACTCTGTTTCCGGGAGGGTGGTTTTGTGGTTTACTCATGCCTACCATTTTCCTTCCTTTGATGATGTTACTGTATTTTCTCATGAATGCAGCAGATTATCTGTTCATTGTACAGCTCTGAATCATATTCCATTAGAGCTGGGGTTCTTGCCCCTCAAAATTTTTCTTTGTTTGATAATTCAACAGGGATATGAAAAGTTTTATTCCTGATTCACCTGGGTACTGCAGTATGCCATCCCCGTTTGTCCATCCGTCCCCAGTCCAGTAACTATGTACTAGATGAAGGCAGAATCTTTAAGGAGAAGGAGCAGATTTCCATGGACAATACACATGAGGCTCTGGAGGCTCCTTATCCAAAAAGAAAATAAATTGAGAGCAGCACTAAAAGCCACCACCAAGTAGGACTACCCCTGCTATGCAGTGCAGGACAACTTAGTTTAATGGTTGGTCTCAGTCTGACTCAGTTGAAATGCTTCAAAGGGACTTCATTTGTCCTTTGGTGGAAAGATAATGCCTAGGAAATAACCCGTCATGAGCACTGGTCTCAGCTAATACAGTTTCTCCTTTAATTCAAGGGTATGTCCAGAACACATGTTTGTGGAGCATCTAGATTAGCATTTACAAGCCAGTTGGCTAACTTGAGTTAACTGGCAACAATTAAGTTAAAACAGGGGCAAATACTCTAGTCTAGACATACCTGAAGTAGCCCTTACCACTTGAACTAAGGTTTCAGAGGGGCAGCCGTGTTAGTCTGTATCAGCAAAAAAAAATGAGGAGTCCTTGTGGCACCTTAGAGACTAACAACTTTATCTGGGCATAAGCTTTTGTGGGCTATAACCATCTTCATCAGATGCATGGAGTGGAAAATACAGTAAGCAGTATAAATATACAGCACATGAAAAGGTGGGAGTTGCCTTACCAAGTTGGGGGTCAGTGCTAATGAGGCCAATTCAATCATGGTGGATGTGGCTGATTCCCAACAGTTGACAAGAAGGGGTGAGTATCAATAGAGGGGAAATTATTTTTTGTAGTGACTCAGCCACTCCC
The DNA here is from genome assembly GCF_013100865.1 of Trachemys scripta elegans. Taxonomy (NCBI): domain Eukaryota; kingdom Metazoa; phylum Chordata; order Testudines; family Emydidae; genus Trachemys; species Trachemys scripta. The sequence continues at coordinate 219,246,906 of NC_048298.1, forward strand.
CGGCCTAATTTGATGGTGTCAAGTTTCCAAATTAATTTCAGTTCTGCAGTTTCTCGGTGAAGTCTGTTTTTGAAGAATGGCCACTTTGAAGTCTGCTATTGAGTGTCCAGGGAAATTGAAGTGCTCTCCTACTGGTTTTTGAATGTTACAATTCTTGATGTCTGATTTGTGTCCATTTATTCTTTTGCGTAGAGACTGTCCGGTTTGGCCAATGTACATGGCAGAGGGGCATTGCTGGCACATGATGGCATATATCACATTGGTAGGTGGGCAAGTGAACGAGCCCCTGATGGTGTGGCTGATGTGGTTGGATTCTATGATGGTGTCCCTTGAATAGATATGTGGACAGAGTTGGCAACAGGATTTGTTGCAGGGATTGGTTCCTGGGTTAGTGTTTCTGTTGTGTGGTATGTAGTTGCTGGTGAGTTCAGGTTGGGGGGCTGTCTGTAAGTGAGGACTGACCTGTCTCTGACTTCTTGAGGAAACTATAATCCATTGGTGATCTTCCAGAAAACACCATCCTAGCCACTATGGATGTAGAACCATCTCTACAACAACATTCCACAAAAAGATGGACTACAAGCCATCAGGAACACTATGTCACGGCAAACCTGGTGGCTGAGCTTTGTGACTTTGTCCTCACCCTCAACTATTTCAGATTTGGGGATGATTTATACCTTCAAGTCAGCGACAGTGCTATGGGTACCCACATGGCCTCATAGTATGCCAACCTTCTTGTCAACTGTTGGGAATGGGCCACATTCACCTAATTGAATTGGTCTCATTAGTACTGACCCCCCACTTGGTAAGGAAACTCCCATCTTTTCATGCGCTGTATATTTATACCTGCCTACTGTTTTTTTTCACTCCATGCATTTGATGAAGTGGGTTCTAGCCCATGAAAGCTTATGCCCAAATAAATGTATTAGTCTCTAAGATGCCACAAGAACTCCTCATTGTTTTCACTTGAACTAAGTAATAGTCCTGAGGTTGGAGACAAGGGAGCAAGAGAGAATCTCAGCCTTCCATTAGTGATACAGGGAGAGAGAGAGAGAGAGAGAGAGAGGAGAAAAAGATAAAAAAAGGTGGTTCATTATTATAGTTAGGACACAGTTTCACAGAGAAAACAGGTTTGTTTTATTTTTTTAAGTATTAGAATACATTAACAATGAAACTGTTGCCACCTGTTCAGAGAAAAAAAAAAGAAGTGAAAAAACTTTTGTGAGCTTTGCTTTCTAGCTCTTAGATCCCCAGATAACACTCTATTTTGATCTATAACATTTTAAACAGCCATGATAAAAGTCCTTTGAAAGGCAGATTTGAATAAGAAACAACTGATTCAGAGAACACTGATTAAAGTCAAGAGTTAATAGTTTAATGCAGCTGGCTTGGGGATTCACACAGGCACATAAGCAAGAATTCAGTATTATGGCAAAGAAAACTGGACATTTCTGAAAAATTCTAACAGAAAGTGACAAAGTTATACTGCAGTTTGTCTGACTCCCTAATTAGCTGTAAAATACTCAGTTTGGGGTCAATTTGAATTTTACCTGCTTTAATCAACAGAGACTTAAAATAATTTTAAGCTTTCCTACCTAATGTAAATTCCCATAAGGAATCTTTGTGGAGAAATGTAGTGGGCCAGGCTGTAAGTAGTGAATTGACTTAAGATAGCTGAGAGACCACACTGGGAACCGAAAAGGTGCATACAAATATAGCTACCAAAATGTTAGGACATTTAGATGTTAGGAAAATCATATTTTAATAAGAAAAACAGTTCAAAAATGTATAAACTGTCTCCTTAGAACTGACAGAGAAAAATGAGCCCTAGGTGAAATTAAAAAAAAAATTACGAAAAGGCTGTTTTACACTGTTGATCAAATTCTGCCAGTCTCAAGGCCTCAGTTCAGCAAAGCACTTAAGTTCATGCATAACTTTAACCATGTGCATAAGTCCATTGCTATTCAGCCAAGCAAAAAAGACTTTAACTCCCATTGAAGCCAATTGAATTCAACACATGCTTAAGTACTTTGCTAACTCAGGGGCCGAGCGAACTTTCTGGCCATAGAGGCATGAAGAAGGATCTGGAATAACCAAGAGCTTAAATACGATCAATTACAAAAGAGCTAATTTCTGGCATATTATAGGACCCACTAAAACAGCACTGCATAAAGAGAACTTTAACTATGAAATAGAATTAGACAAAATCGTGACAGGGTGTCTGCCTCATCAAGGGGAGGGAACCTTGGGCCAGCCAGCTTGGTTCTGATGTGCAGTCACTTTCAGAACAGGTTTGAACTGAACTGAAAAATAAAATAAAAATTGCTTTAACCAAATTGGAATTGTTGTTTTTGTTGTTTTTTTCTCTCACGGAAACAAACAAGTCATTACTAAACTGTTTTGTAATTTGAGGAGGAGGGTCTATTTTGTTCCTGATTAACTGAATTTCTAAACAAAAATACCATTTCAAACCAAAAAGTTGAAACATTTCATCTCAACAGCAATTTTTCAGCCAAAAATCTACTCACCAAATTTGCAAATAGTTTTGATGCCCTGAAAAATGCTTTTTTTCAGTGGATTTATTATTCACTGAAAATATTTCACCCAGTGCTAATGTCAAATTGTTTTATTTTGGGGTATGCTAAAGACTGTCAGTGCAACCATTAATTGGTGACCTGAATAAGGGCATGGACAGATTCTGTGTGTGGTGTTTAATCCTTCCTGGTTTGGGGAAACAGGCAAATAGCCCTATATGTGGTGGAGAACATGGTAAGGCAATTGGCCCTTTGCGCTGAGGGAAAACTAAAGAAGCTAACCTTCTTAACAGGTCTGTATATACTTTAAACAAGAAGTTAAAAAAGAAGAAATCCTACACAAGACAATCCTCGAGACTGAAAGCAATTGCTTAAAACTATCTTTTGGGACCTTTACAAGATAGGGCTGCTCTTGGGTGGTTTCATACCTTTTTACTTTCACCAGGGTTTGTGTTTCATCAGTAATACATTCTGATCAGTGCTATCCAAAATAGCTAACTGATATAACAAAAGGAGCATCAAAACATTTTCTTCATCTGTTACCAAAAAGGGGATGTATACAACAGGTGCTGTCACTGGGGTACACCTAAATGTTAATTATTTAGACACGTCCATACAACCTCTTTTATGGATGCAATGAACATGACCTCCATAAGGGAGGTATTAACACTCTGCACCAACAATGGACCAGGTTCTTTCACCAGCCCAAGATGATATAGGTCCAAGGTGCAGATTGTGGCCTGAAGTATTGCCAATATCTCTAGGACTTCTGTGAATGTCTTTGGTTTATAGCAGGGGTTGGCAACCTTTGGCACGTGGCTCGCCAGGGTAAGCACCCTGGCGTGCCGGGCCGGTTTGTTTACCTGCCGCGTCCGCTGGTTCAGCCGATCACGGCTCCCACTGGCCACGGTTCGCCGCTTCAGGCCAATGGGGGCGGTGGGAAATGGCAGCCAGCACATCCCTCGGCCCGCGTCGCTTCCCGCAGCCCCCATTGGCCTGGAGCAGCAAACCGCGGCCAGTGGGAGCCGCGATCAGCCGAACCTGCGGACGCGGCAGGTAAATAAACCGGCCCAGCCTGCCAGGGTGCTTACCCTGGTGAGCCATGTGCCAAAGGTTGCCAACCCCTGGTTTATAGTCTGATTTTCAAAGACGTTCAGCACTCATAAATCCCATTAAAGTCAATGGGACTGCAGGTGTTCCACTCTTTTGAAAATCAGACGATGAGCATTGATAACCTGAAATTGCCTTGCATCCACAACAGCAGACTATTAAAAGTAGAAGACTACTTCAGTTTTTAGGGAGAGTTTGAAAGGGAAGAGGAGAGCATGCTGGTTGGATTCAGGAGATTAAAGCAAACAAACACTCATTTATTCTGTCCCTGCATATCTAAATCTTTAGGGGATACTGAGACTGAGCTCATGAATGTAGACTCATGATTGTTCATGAATGATGGGCTCATAATAGTTACAGTGATATTGTTTTGCTTCTGAATTTTGATTTACCCTTTAAAAACAGAGAGATGGGTTCTCAGAATTGATTTTTCAGTTAGTTGGAGATACCTAAATGCATTTCCAGGAGTTGAAAAAAAAAAAAACCTTAGTTCTTGATTTGCCTGAGGCCTCCTGTAAGTCAAAGAATTTTTCTCCTTTCACCACTCTCAAGCTAGGAAAGAAAATATTCATTGTTAATTATAAAAAAAGAAAATACTGACTGGCTTTTGAGAGCTCGGAGCTTCTACAGACTTTGTTATAAAAAAAATATAAATCTAATTTCATATTTTTAAGTGACTTTAATGAGTGCCCTCAGGGCTACATATTTCAGACAGTGTAAAACTTCAGATGCTGGCCAGATATCTCAGAAAAGAAGTTCATGGCTATTTTTATTTATTTATTTATTTTTATTTTGCTAATGCCCCTGTGACTGGTTCATAAATTGAAGAAGTGATTCATGAATGGAGGAGAAAAAATAAGCTAGGATTTAGACTTATTGGGAAGATGACACAAAGAAGCTTATACTGCCTCTGCCAAGCCGTACTTATCCTGTGGATAAACTAAGGGATATAGTTTCCAGTGGTGTCAATCCACTATCTTTTGTCAGCATTAAATTCACTCATACAAATAGGGATTTGAGAACTAGTATTGGTCTTTCAGGAATCTACAGTGGCAGGAAATAGGCATTTAGTCAGTTCACCATGAACATATGTGACTAAATACCTATTTCCTGTCACTGTAGACAGGAGCGGCGCCAGGGTTTTTGGTGCCATAGGTGGGGGTCCTTCCGTGCTCCCGGTTGTCGTCGGCAATTCTGCGGTGGGGGGGTCCTTCCGCGCTCCCGGTCTTCAGGGCACTTCGGTGGCGGGTCCCGGAGTGAGTGAAGGACCTGCCGCAGAATTGCCACCAAAGACCTGGAGCGCAGAAGGACCCCCCGCTGCCGAATTGCCTCCAAAGGCGGTAAAATGCCGCCCCTCCCCCCCAAATCCTGGTGCCCTAGGCGACCGCCTAGGTTGCCTAAATGGAAGTGCCAGCCCTGACTGTAGAGAAGCCAGGAGCAGTTTAGGAAAACAGATGGGCCATCAGGAGAAGTAATTCAGGTTCTTAGACAAGTGTTAGATCAAGTAAACTGCACATAAGCACTTTTTAAGTGAATCAACAAATGAATTGCAATGTCCTATACACAACATCGTTTAACTAAACTAGTAAAAATGCTAAGGGTTCTAAACCATGAATTAGAGAGACAAGGTGGATGAGGGAATATCTTTTATTGGACTAACTTCTGTTGCTTAGAGAGACAAGCTTTTGAGCTTACACAGAGCTCTTCTTCAGGTCTGAGAAACCTTTTTTAATGGTTTGTTTCTTGCATTTGCTCAGAAAGTAGATGTCGCTGTTAAGTTTCCTTTCTTTTTCTTCATGTTGTGGAGTTTCCATTTCATATGGCAAAATTCAATATCTTCCATTGTTGTATGCAGTGTTGTAGCTGTGTTGGTCCCAGGATATTAGCGAGACAAGGTGGGTGAGGTAATATCTTTATTGGACCAAGTTCTGTTGGTGAGAGAGAGACAAGCATTTGAGCTTACAGACCTTCAGAAGAGCTCTGTGTAAGCTCAAAAGCTTGTCTCTCTCTCACCAACATGGTTACAACAACAGTAAAAGCCACCAATAAGTAGTCAAAGAAAGTTAAAGCTTCCTCTCTTCCTTAATTCATCTTGCTATAGCACCATATTTCAGGTGACCCACAGCAGTAGATCCTCTTTTTTATTAACACTAGAACTCAGTACATTTTCCTTGCCTTTAATTTAAAAATAAAAATAGGAGTGGATAAATAAACATTGCATTTTGTAAAAAGAAGTTCCATTTGAACTGACATCATGAAGCTCCCTTGGAAACATTTTTGTTGACCAACATAATCTCTTGCCTGTATATTTAATCCACACTTTCTGCACACACAGAAGAAGACATCAGAGCTGTTAGAATTCTTCTAGTGACTTCATAACAGCATAATTATTTCTGAGATACGTTTTTAATGTACCTGGGTTTGGCACTTTTTCCATTATAGATGGGGGAGGGGTGTGTGGAGTTTTTGTTGTAGTTTTTTTACCTTTTCAATTCCATTTTGTTAATCTGCTTTTTTCTAGAAATTGCCACAGTCTTGGGAATGGTGATTTGTTTTATAATTTGTAAGCCATTTGTATAATTTAGGGGCCAGATGTAAATCTTTAATGCTGATTTCGCCTGAGGATCCAGCCCCATATTTTCTCATTCTTCTTGGTTTATACTGAATTTAGAGCCAAACTTCATATTCAGTCACATATTAAATCACAGCAAGAAAAGTTAAAAACAACCAGTTGTCCCCCCACCCGAGTCTACAATTGGAAAAAGCAGTATTTTGAAAAAAGCATTTTGAACATTATTTATGCCCAGAGACCACTTCTTTGGTGTGCTTCCAAATGCCTGCTGAGGTAAATATACTTAGTACCCGTCCGTTTATCAGAATGAGGTGCTGGATGAGAAAGGTAGAACAATATCAAACAACTTGCCAGAAAACTATTGCATTTTAATGTTTGCCAGTGTTTCTAGATTGTTAGACACTAGGGACCTGATTCTGCATATTATCACACTGATTTTATACTAGTACTACTCAGAGATGAAATCATTGGAGTTATACCAGGGTAAAGTGATGTTTCACAGTCAAGAATGATGTCCTGGTTTGGTTAAAGATCATGAGTTGCCAGCTACTCTGAACTCCAGAGGGGTAACCTGGAAAGCAAAAATAATGATTGAGTTCTGAGTTTCTGTCACAGGGTGTCTCTCTATTCTCCCCTTGATGAGCGCACACATATCTCACATTAATAGCCATTCACCCACAGCATCAGTCTCTGTCTTTGTGCTTTGGGAGCTGAGGCCTTGACACAGACTCCTCTGATGTTTTCATTTCTGATTTCTCAAGAAGCAGTTGGGACATCGTTGAAATTCTCTTGTAAAATACTTAAAAGGGAAAAGAGCTGACCTATGAAAGATTAGGTAGTAGTTTCGGAGGAAATTGAGGAGGTGGGAAAGGATCAAAATAGTAGAGGGTTCTCCCATGAACACCCCACTCCTCTCCATTTTGTATTTTATGTAGGATGATGGGTTCTTTCCTCTTTGAGTTGATGAACTGCTGGGTTGCTGTGGTGAATGAGCTGAATTTCTGCATCCTCTTATTATTTTGGTCTTCTACAGTATAGGCAATTCTATTTTATCTTCAGACTGGGTTATCACTTGAAAATGATCCCAGTATGAAAATCATACAGTTAATATGGCCTGTGGATTTTGCAGAACACAGCATATTGCAATTAAATTACTTCACTCCTGAGGAAAGACTTCTATTATTCACTTATGCCTATAGCATATATGAATAATTCAGCTTTTCTTCATTTGTGATAATAACACTGTTTCTCAAGTTGCTTTCCTTTACCATAAGCATATAACTAGGTCAAAATAAGTTTTTGAAACTGCCACTGTTTTTATCCAGTTTGTTTCCTGTCCCAACTGTACTATAGAAATATAGATAAAAGTCTGGGGAAGTGATATGGGTAAATTCTATTGTGAGGGAAGGCCAAAAATATTCATATGAATTGTAGATATGTAATTTGGTCAAGCTACTTAATATTTTTGTGCCTCAGTTCATCTTCTGTAAAATGGGGATGATAGTGTTTCCTTCCCCAGTCTTGTCTATTTAGTTGATAAACTTTACAGGCCAGGGACTGTCTCAGACAGTGCATAGCCCAATGGATCTCAATCTTGGTGGGGACCTCTAGCTGCTACTGTAATGCAAAATAGATAAAAGTAATACTGACTGCAAAATCATTTCTAGTCTCTGTGTCAACAATGAGAATAAATGATGTATTTTGTGTACATGCACACATTATGTATAATGTATAATCACAGATACAAATCTTTACATTGTGTGTGTATTCAGTATACATTATAACCTCAAGAGTTGAATAACCATATGAAATATCATTTCTGAAGTCAGGAGTTATTGTTTATATTCTGTAATATATAACTGATGAATTCAGATGTCAGAACTCATTCTGTGCTGCCGTTCTGAATATGCATGGCAACCAAGTTTCTCGCTCACTGTTACCTTACCTCCCCCTGAGATAGTCACAGTTCTGCTTTCAAAATTGGCTCTAGTGAATTGCTAAACTGGTGGCCACACATAGTGTCATGCTTTGGGGTCCCATTCTGTCGGTTCTCCTCTCATCCAGCACACTCAACACATCCACTGATTAGACAGGCTGTTTTTTTTTTTTTTTGAGGGATAGCTCAGTGGTTTGAGCATTGGCCTGCTAAACCCAGGATTGTGAGGGGGGCCACTTAGGGATCTGGGGCAAAATCAAAATTGGTCCTGCTAGTGAAGGCAGGGGGCTGGACTTGATGACCTTTCAAGGTCCCTTCCAGTTCTAGGAGATGGGATATCTCCATTAATTAATTAATATTTTGGATGAATATATTGAAGTTAGGATGAAATAATGGTGTCTGTTTAGTTTGCTGTTCTCTGCTGCCATGGCACTCTATTAAAAAGTGGAACTTGAAGACCAGCTTCATCTATTCTGGTCCATGACATCTGATCTATTCTTTGATGCACATATATGCTTAGATGGGAAATTAGAATACCTGGAACTTTCTTCTTGACTTCCCTTGCACCTTCCACTTGTATCTCTGCCATTCAGAAAAAAAAGTCTGATTTTATTTTTCTTGCTTTAAATCAGGTAAACAGTTTACTCCCTACTTTATATTCATTTTGATAACAGTGGGGTGCAAAGATTCATGAGCTGTCTTCTTTGCCACCTGTGTTTGCAGGACCCAACTCCATAGTACTCGCCTACTCTACTGGATGCCACATTCTTGGCAGGTGGAGCATTGATGGCTGAAGACACACCAAAAGTCCTCTGACTTTTCAAGCAGTCCTGAGGAATCTTGCAAAAGCCATTTCAAAGCTCCTGAAAATTGCTGCCCTCTACACTTTATTGCATGGCAGAGCAATAAGTACGGTATTTCTTCCACATACATTGTTGCTGGAAATACAGATGAGACAGCATTAAGACAAGCAAAGACAAATAGCTGATGTCATATTTATCCTTAATCTTGAACACCCATTATTTAGAACATAGATATTTATCTCTGTCTGTATAGTGTATCTTTAGCCAGCAAACACCATGGAATTCAAATGCACATATGATATTTGAAGAAGTACCACTGATCCACATTTGCTGGTCTCCATTTTTCTGGTGATATATCTTTGCTTTTTGGAGGTTTACGTTAAAATTCAAGACAAGAATAGGAAGCACAGTGACAGTGCTGTAAACAGGAAAGAAATGAATGGGGGTGAGTGGGAGGAATGATGTTTGTGACCACCTTGAGTCATTAGCCAGATATGGGAAATCAAGGAAACAAATAATAAACTTCAAAAATCAAGATAAGCGAAGTGTAGTGGTGGAAAAAAAACACACATAGCGACTATAGACTGCAAGTTTGTGTCCTTCATATTGAAAGGGTGGTAACAAGTACATTTTTCTCACTAATCATAATCTAATGATGACCCACTAGAGAGAGAAATTGGGAAAAAACACTAACAAATATTTGGGTAAAGTTCATGAAAGCAATGAAAGAAGTAGATGAAATCAGAAAAGAATATTGAAGAAAAAAAGGTCACATCATATGTGAGAAAACAATTTTGGCTAAGTGGTTTATCAAGATAGCTAAATAGCTTCTTGAATAGGAATATTAAGCATGAAGGGAGAAAAGATGGAGCTCCTGGAATCTGGCAATGAAGTGAAAGAAACTACTTGGGAAAAAAAAAACCCTCACAAAAAGTGCCTGCAAAGAGTTGTTTATGCAAGAAAGTATAGAGGGTATTTCAACAACGATTCAGAATTACAACCTCACATTTCTGGAGGTAGATCTTTAGCTGGCATAAATTGTTATAGCTTTGCTATTGACTTCAATGGAGTTATGATAATATATACTAATTAACTGCCCCTAACCTTTTAAGTAATGTGTGTCCACAGACACATAGGACACTCCAATGAAAGTGACATTTGGTGCTTTCTAGAGCACCACATCTTTTCCACAGAAGAGTGAACATATTTCATTGCAGATTTAAAATTTTCATTCAAAGCATGTATGTGTGGATGTCTCTCTTTCCCTTGCCTGATTTTATTAATTCTAGAATTCCTTCTCTGCCCAAAAGTACAATGTCTTCCCTAACTTTGATGATGGAATACTGATTCCATAGCAGGGAATGAACACTCTTTCCCATCATCAGATTACTTTGGAGCTTTACTCATTAGGTCCAAAAACTGTTCCAGACCATGATTTAAATATAAACTCTTGGGGGCTGGGACTGTCTTCCTATAGGTCTTCAGGGAGCCTGGCATATTTTAGGTGCTATTGTAATATAAATAAGAATAATGTCTATGTTTGTACTATGAGAAAGGTAAGATATAGAGGTCTGAGCATGGGACTAAGGGCTTGCCTACATGGCAAGTTACTGCACGGCAAACCTGGGTATGAAGTTATAGCACACCACTTTGCTGCAGGGTAACTTGCCGCTTAGATAAGCCCTGAGAGCCAGCAACTCCTGACTAGTTCTAATTCTGGTTTTTATATGGACTCACTTTTTGTCTTTGGGCAAATCACTAAAGCAGTTGGTGTCACTTTCCCCATCTTTGAAAGGGGGACAAGAATACTTGCTTCGGTAAGAGTGTTTTGAGGAACCAGTAGTTCATTTTTTGGAGAACTAATTAGTTAATGATTATAAAGTGCAGCTCAGTTTAATAAGGCTGGCAAAATCTCACCTTTAGTGAGTAAAGAAAGTAGCTATCAGCCTAAAGTTCACGTGCAGTGAACATTTGGACAAACATGTCTTCCCACACATTGGCATTGTGAAGAGCAAATAAAAAGGGTGCTTCAAACACAATTCATCAAAATTCTATGTAGGAGTCACCGTAAAGTTCACAAAAAAATTCTCATTGTTTGCTAGCTGTAATAATACTGATAGTGTAACAGTTCCTCTCAGAGTCATCCCATTGACAGTCTTCTTGACTCAAAGATAACTGATTTAATCTTTTAGATTATGGGTACTATAGTATCTAGGCAAGGATAGTATTGCTTTATAGAACATGACTCAGCATACATTATCTAAGCTGGGTTCTGAGGGGCTTTTTTGGTTATGCTAGTACGCTATCTTGTTAAATACAACATTGGAATCAGTATAAACAGGAACAAGCAGTGCTAGCTTGGTCATAGGTAACCTTTACTGGAACAAGGATTTATCCACAACCAGCTCAGACCAGGGTAAACATGATTTGTCCTTGTTTAATTTCATGTTAGTTAATTAACACAACTCCTCTAGGTTGTGTTCTAACAGAACCTAATTTTCTAGTGAAGACAAGCCCATTATCTGTAAAATACTGTATTTTCTGGCGTATAAGACTACTTTTTAACCCAGGAAAATCTTCTCAAAAGTCGGGGGTCGTCTTATACGCCGGGTGTCGTCTTATAGGGCGGGTGCTGAAACTTCCGAGCCGGACTGGAGAATCTGCGGTCGCTGCATATGGTGGGGGGAGCTCAAAAACGGCCACGGCCGCATCCCCGCCCGATGACGAGGTGAGGGGGCGCCTCACTGGGAAGGTGTAAGTGAAGGGCGAAGCAAGCTGCAGGCGTCCGGGACGCCCGGGGTATGGAAAAAAGAGATAGAGCGGCGCTGTGCCCAGAAAAACACGCCTCTTTCACCAGTCTGGCCCGCCCTTGTATCCTATTACCGTACCTCCTTCTCTGCCTCTCAGATCTCGCTCCTGAGGACTGCAGTGAAGCGGCGCAGGTGCGCATGTGCGAGATCTGAGAGGCAGAGAAGGAGGTAATAGGATACAAGGGCGGGCCAGACGGGTGAAAGAGGCGTGTTTGCGCTACCGCTCTGATAGTCTTGGAGACAGGGAGGGCTGGGCAGGCAGGGAGAGCTGACCAATCCAAGCAGGCTTTGTATACAACAACCAGCCAATCACCAGTAAGGTACATCGCTTGCCGTGATTGGCTGGTTGTTGTATACTGGGTACCACATACAGTACAGCACCAGTATCTGTACCTGTTCATACAATATAGCACCAGTACATACAGTACAGTATACAAATGTCCAACAGTCAAAACCCCATCATGGCTCCACCAGCAAGAAGAAAAATATGAAGCCAGTTTCAAACTTAAAGTTGTAAACTTTGCCATGGAACATAATAACTGCGCTGCTGCAAGACAATATGGAGTAACAGAAAAGATGGTTCGGGACTGGAAAGCAAATGAAAAAGCATTAAAGAGTATGCCAAGGGGTAAGTGTGCATTAAGAAGAGGCACTCCGCATTGGCCAGAACTCGAAAAACATGTAGCAGACATGGTGAATGAGCATCGCCAAAACGGTTATGTAGTGACACGAAATAAAATACATTTGTTTGCACTTCAGTGGGCCAAATCTAACCCAGATCACAGCAACAGATTTAAGGCCACCATATCCTGGTGTACTAGATTCATGGGAAGGCATAATATGGTACTGAGGCAAAAGATGAAAATTGCCCCAAAATTACCTGCAGATCTTGATAGCAAAGTAAATAGTTTCCATCGATACGTAATACAACAGCGCACTAAACATGGCTATGCGTTAAGTAGTATTGGAAATATGGATGAAACTCCAATGAATTTTGATATGGTTGGAAATAAAACTGTCCATCAAAAAGATGAAAAAAAAATTTTAATTAAAACAGGACATGAGAAGTCCAGTTTTACAGTGGTACTAGGATGCACAGCTGATGGCGCCAAACTGAGACCAATGATTATTTTTAAAAGAAAAACAATGCTGAAATTCAAGTTCCCTGTTGGTTGTTTTGTACATGTGAATGAAAAAGGCTGGATGGATGAAGAAGGGGTAAAGCTATGGCTTGATAATGTATGGAGCAGGCGACCAGGTGGACTTACTCAAAAATGTAGTCTACTGGTGTGGGATATGTTCAGGGCTCATTTAACTCCCAGCACCAAGCAAATGCTTGCAAGACTAAACACAGATGCGGCAGTTATTCCTGCAGGGTTGACATCGTTGGTACAGCCACTGGATGTGTGCCTAAACAAGCCATTTAAAGATCGCATTCAAGAACAGTGGAATGAATGGATGGTTAGCGGCGAAAAGTCATTCACAAAAGGAGGAAACATGCGTGCTCCACAGTTGGATGTTTTGTGCAAGTTTGTCATAAAAGCCTGGAATGATATTGATGCAGAAACAGTAATCAAGTCTTTCAAGAAGTGTGGCATATCAAATTCATTAGATGGTATGGAGGACGACTACTTGTGGCAAGATGAAGAGGAAGCCGAAGCTGAGACCACACCATCTGATACGGAATTCGATCCATACGATGACTGCCTTACAAATGTATCACAAGATGTCATTGATGTACTTATGATATCAGATGACGAACAGGAGGATTTTGAAGGCTTTTAAAGGGAAACTGTCACGCCAGCAAAACCTGTAAAAATACCGTAGCTTGCAGTTATGATGGGCGTTGCTAACTCACCAGGGACTTGCCCGGCACTTGCTCTCTCTCTCTCTTGTTTGTTATCTTCCTCCTATCATCATCAGTTCCAGTTTGGTTGACAGCTTAGAAAACAAACAGCATGGCAGCTCCCATGGGTTTATTGTCTTATCCTTCCTTTCAGCTTTAGAGTGAATTAGGAAAAGTTTAATCCACTTGCACTGTTTTATGTTTACATGTTTGATGACAAACAGCCTTATGTTTATAAGTGACAGTTTTCCTGCTAAGTACCTGCATGTCATAAGCATTTGAATTAAAATTACCATATTGAAATCAAATCTGATGTTTTTTTAATTTTTTTTTGGTGTGCGTTGGAAGAGGGGTAGTCTTATATGGCGAGTATATCCCAAACTCTATATTTTAACTGGAAAAGTTGGGGGTCGTCTTATACGCCCAGTTGTCTTATACGCCGGAAAATACGGTATTGTTTTCAGAGTAGGTTCTTAACTTTACAAATTCTCCCACTGCATTCTTGTGGTCTCCGAGGAGCTTCATAGATGGAGAAAGATGGAGAGAATGGAGTGGAGAATGGCTTTATCTCCCCAAATTATTCTTTAGTTAAAAACAAAAAAGACTGTGGAGCTTGTGGTAAAACTGTAGTATTTCAGATCCCAAAAGAGAACTTCTAAGAGCTGTAGAATTTGGGGTATTTTTAGGGTATTTTTTGCCTAGAATGGACGAGAGGACACACTCCCAAAACAGAATATCTTTGCTGAGAGTTAAAGCAGACTGAAGAAAAAGAAAAACAGAATGTTTAGGATTTTTAAAAGATTATCCTGTAATATAGGACAATCTTAAAAGTCTGCAAGCAATAGTCTAAGAGCCTGTAGTGCTTACTTTGATTTATCTTTGCAGTGTGCAGTAGGGTTTCATTTTTGACCTTGAAACTTGAATCTTTTCACTTGAGAAATATTTCACTTAGATTTCTATAATCTATAAACTAGTCAGGTTAGGAACCTCTAGTTGTTACTATTGCAGAATCTCCACTGCATTCAAGCTCAGTTTCTATTTGCTGAGCCAAAGGTGCTGTACCTGATAAACGGCAGCACATGGCATAATGATGCAGCAACAACTTAGCTCTCCTAGGTGAGCATCCCAAAAGGGTGGCAGATGGTATCTAAACTAGCTGTCAGATTCCAATAAATAGAGGTCAGAAACAGCATCTGTCTTGGCTATTGCACACGTGATGATATACAAAGATCATTTAAGTTTTCTGTTAATTCAGTAAGACTGTGGCCTGTAATGCAGATATGTAATAATTTATTGAAAGTAATTACTCCCTCTGTACAACTTTTGTTACTCATGTGGCTTATTCATTGCTAAGATAGAGTTGCACCTAACATTTGGAATTGTATGCATCTTGCTACTGTTCATCAGGAAGCTTGACAAAATGCCAAAGAAGTCACAAGGTATATGTCAAGTATCAGAAGGGTGGCTGTGTTAGTCTGGATCTGTAAAAAAGCAACAAAGAGTCCTGTGGCACCTTAAAGACTAACAGATGTATTGGAGCATAAGCTTTCGTGGGTGAATGCCCACTTCGTCAGACGCATGTAATGGAAATTTCCAGAGGCAGATATAAATATGCAGGCAAGAATCAGTCTGGAGATGATATGTCAGTATTCTAGTAAAACAGTGGCAAGCCTTAGTATTATCTATTGTGCACTTAGCTCTTACATAGCCCTTTAAAAGTATTATTAAGTTTTGCTTCTCAAGTATCATACAATAAATCCAAACAGGTTCCATGACTTATGAATGTTACATACCTCTCCTGATATAGTTTCCGCAATATGTGTTCTGTGTATCTCTTGATGCTCCAGGTAACCTATTTCCAAATACTTTGTGATTTTTTTTGACAGCTATCGTACAGATAGCATAATTTTATACAGAGAAAATAAACGGCTTAATAAAGTTGTAGAATACCCTTTTCCTGTGATAAATTTCTTGAAGTTCAATTCATTTAATAATTAGCTGGCAATAGTCTATGAATATCTGACTCATTTTTATCTGAAATATGGTTGACAAGATTGTCTGAAGTGTCTTTCCTGGAACCGTGACAAGTTGCTATTTGAATCTCCCTCTCTAGTCTTTGCCTTGTGTAGGTTGAGTTGGAGGAAGTAATGGCAGTGCTATTGTGAACTTGCTTTATAAGTTTGCAGTCATTCTCTGCCATGGTGAAATAATACCAAGAATTAATGAACTTTTAGAATACTTGAAATGTGACATATGCTACTTCTTTATTTAAATATGTTTTCATTAGCGGATTCCTGTTAAATTTGTTTGAGAGTTTAAAGCACAGATGGGTTAAACAGCCAAAAATAGGATATTCTGAACAGAGATGTCCCACTGCTAAGTCAGGTATTTTTACTATTTATACTACTGAACTGTTTGGTGCTGTGAGCCTGATTGTCCATTCTAGAAGTGCCACCCTTTAAAGAGGGACTGTAAAGAACGACATCACAGCTTTGGTTTTAACTGATTGGCTGACAAGACAGTCTCAGAAGTGCTGTCTTCCTGAGGATTGGGATAACGCCATATTCCGCCCTAACTGTATTTTCCATTCAATCAAGTGTCCAGTTTGACTAAACCTGTACGTCTATCCCGTCTCCCTTTTCCTCCAAGATCCATGGTGCAACTTTATTATTGTTGATAAGGCACTGTAGTTTGTTCTTGCAATTTTCCCTGATCCTACTATTACCTTTCATCTTCATCACCATTATATCTCAGTCCCAACTTCCCTAATACCTAATGCAACCAGCTCTTCCCACTCCTTCTATTGTCTGTGATAGGGTTCATTCACCACTGAGGTGCCTCCTGCTAGCTGTCCTGGGGATTAACTCTGTTTCCCAATGCGCCCTCTTCTGGTGATGACTTGCCACTGTCACTTCTGCTCCAGGACCCACAACACTCCAAGAACCGCGGCATCCTCTTCAGGACACAACCCTCTGGCTGTGCCACACTCTGTGCTCCCCCCTTCCAGGGGGACAGTATCACAGTCCACTGTCCAGCCACTTCAGTAACTCAATAACTAGTGCAGCCAATTGTCTGGCCACATCCTCAGTGGCAAAGCAGGAGTGGGGGAAGCCCAGATCTGCCCACTACTCCAGGTCCCGGCCCAGGGACCCTGTAGATGGCAGACATGTGCTGCGTCCCCTCCAACCTCTTAGTACCGTTCCCTGGTCCACTTCCCTGTGGCCACGAGCATCCTCTGCCCTTGCCTCAGGGTCTGAGCCTGCAAATTCCTACAGACTACCTGGACCCATATTTAGCTTCCCTCCGTTGCTGCTAGTGGCACTGCTCTGTCCAGGATGCTGGTACTCCTTCCTCCTGCTAGGAGCCTGATCTTCCCTCCTCAAGCTCCAGGCAGCTACTGAACTCTGCTCTGCCCGACAGCTTTCTTAAATGGGCCTGATTGGCTGCTCCTATAAGCCCTTCTGTGATTGGCTGCCTCTTGTGCAGCCTCCCTAGGGCTCTGTTAATCCCTTAGAGCCCAGGTGGGGCAGGTGCCCCATCACTCTGCCCTCAATCCATAATACTTCTGCATTAATAGCAGGTGAGATAACAGTGCCAAGTTTCATCCAAATGTGAAAAAGTTCAATAGCAAGCAAACAAACTATGAAACCCTCAAGATATACACATTGCTAACCAAAACCAAACAAAAAATAAAACCATGTGAAGTTATTGCTGTATGTGACTGTCTATACTATTATGGTTACCACTTTTACAAGACTATAATATCATTTGAAACATCAGAATCTGCTGAACATTATTGTCATGGTAAAATATGTGTATCAACATTATATTTAAAGTTATAAGTTTCTACTGTATAACATTGCTGTAACATGCTCCAGTTTTTCAGGAACAAAGGACAGACCAACACCCAGCCAGGTGTTAAAAGTCTATTGCCTGCTTAAGCGGCTATTCTCCATCAGAGGGAAAGATGTAAACAAGAAATTTACATTTCATCAGAGGAATGGTTCAAACCTCACATCTACAAGAGACTGCTTGTCACCTGCACCCCAGCTGGGAGTAGTCCTCAAAGAAGGGAGAGTGGTATAAGAATAAGAGACAGTGCCCTCCACTTCACTCTCTCTCCCTCGATCTCTGCTCATGACAGCTACAATACTCAAAAGACAAAGAAAGCATCTTGAACTGGGGGAGCAGTGGTCTTAGCTGGAAGGCTTTTTAGGTAGTACAGACTGCTGTAGCCTATGGTGAGACAAAACCTTTTGCGTTAAAGTTCATTTAGCTTGTTAAGTTAGAGTAAAATGCAAGTTAATACCTTTTATTTTCTTTTTGTAACCAATCCTGACCATTTTATGCGTCACTACTTGTAATCACTTGATATCTGTCTTCTGTGGGAGACTCCATTTGTGATAACATGGGTGGTGCATCATCATTTCATTAAAGGAAAATGCTAGACTTTCTATGAGCTTGTACCATTCGGAAGGTGATTGAACAGTACAAGATGCACATTTTGGGGGGACAAGTCTGGGACTAGGAATTTGCAGGTGTCACCCTGTCTGTAATTCATGAGTGACTGGGCAGAGTGCTCATGTAACTTAGCTGGGAGTGATTTTGCATGCTGAAGGCTGTGTGAGCAGGCCAGGAGCAGATGTTCTGACAGCAAATCAGTGTAAAAGGCACCCCAGGCTAAAAAATTAAGGGGACACAGCTGTTCAACAGATTGTACCATAGGTAATATCACACTGTACCCTGGTGGTTTTTGCTCTGTCTTATTTTAACTAAAAATGGTCCACATTTTTCAAAAAATTGAAGTTTCAATTTAGCTTTTTTCAGGAAAAAAATTAACAACTTTCCACCTTATTTGACCATATCTAACCTTAAATTACTTTGTAAGATTTTCAAGGCATTTTGAGTAAAACTTTCAAAAATGCCTTTGTAATTTAGGAGCCTAGATCTCATTGACTTTCAATGTGACTTAGGGCTTGCGTAAATGGTGCAGCAATGTGCAGTAGGGAGTGTGAATTCTAATGTGGAAAGTGGATGGTTATTATGCAGTTTCACAGGGGATGTCACATCACTTTTGCACCTGAAAGCTGAGCTTGCATGATGAAACCATACGAAGGCCAGTGAGCAAGAAGTTTTAGGAGACACATTGGGTCTGATCATGTGGATCCAGTTTCTATGAACTTCTCTGTAAGGGATTCACAAGAGCTGCAGTAACTATTCCAGCTCAAGAAGCTGGAACAGCCGTTGAGGACTGAGTCCCCCACAACTCTTATCTGGAAGTTAAGAGTGGATTCTATTCCCCTGTCCCAACTCCTGTGTAATTCTCCCTTCTAAAGTCAATCAACAGTCACCATCACACAGGCAGCATATACCACACTGCGGTGTTGGAATCACCACAGTTAGTTCTTGTTCTTAGTGCGGTATCTCAGATACCTTGTGGTGACAAGGTAAATGATGACTTTTTAATATCAACAACTCTAATATGCACTGGTGGTTGAATTATACCCTACTATATAGCTGATTGAATTGATGTGAATATGTCTGTGGATTCAAAACATGCTAGTTGTGGGAAACAGTGCTTCCTGGAAATGGTTAGAATTTCTTAATTCAGACTATAAAGAGTGTGTGCATGTGTGTGAAAGAGAAAAAAGCACTAAATATAACTGAACCATGTCAAGTAAAAGCTGCTGTGGCAGGGAGGAGATCAGAGGTTTATTCCTGGTTCTGGCAATGGTTTTTTGGCATAACCTCGGGTAAGTCAGTTAATTTGATAC
Organism: Trachemys scripta elegans; assembly: GCF_013100865.1. Taxonomy (NCBI): domain Eukaryota; kingdom Metazoa; phylum Chordata; order Testudines; family Emydidae; genus Trachemys; species Trachemys scripta. The sequence continues at coordinate 219,266,291 of NC_048298.1, forward strand.
AACAACCAGTTACTTCAGTGAGAACAGGTCTGGGCCCTTATCCATTGACAGTAGAAAATTTGGCCACTGCCATTTTATTACATAGTTAAAGCTGAGAAGATAATGTTTCTAATGATTAACAGTTGTTTATGGAAAATATATTAAATTATTGCAACTATATCAATAAGAATTACTGTTAATGAAATACCAAGTATAAAAAACTGCTGAACTTTATCAGCTAAGTAATAAGATATTACAATACATTATATAGTGGAATTCATAACTAGTAACAAGTAGGCCTATCGTAATAAGGGCCATTGTGTGCGCATGGTCAAAAGAAGATTTTCCACTGCACCTAAGGAATGGCCAAGGACAATTGCAGTCCCTTTGCTTGGGGGCATGGAGAGACTTCTGCTCTTGGGCACACATCAGTTCAAAGTGATCAGTGGTAAGTCAAGGCCACAGCCTTAGCTCCCCACCACACTGTCAGCTCACAGAGCAGACCCAGTCACTTAAAAGACCAGGCTGCATCATTCTAAAGAACAATACAATATGAAATCTCACCCTGTGCACATAAGAGCTCAGTCAATGAAGTGTTAAGCCATCCTTAGGCACATATGCTCCCAGAGCTTTCCTTGGGGAAGTGGTAGCTCAGTTCCACTCTATACCTGGCTAGGCACTGTCTACATGGAATAATATAGCCATAAATTAGTAGCTACCTAACATATATATACTATCCTTTTACTTCTAAATTCATTGCTAGTTAACCATCTCTAAAACAGTGTAAAGTAATGCTGATCTCTCCTCAGCAGGATTCTTGAGTGCTGTGGTTGGCAACAGAAATTTGCCAAAGTTCTCATCAGATAAGAAGTTGGAGAGCTTCTTTTGCATCTGTTACACATAACAATTACTGTATCAATTTCTGACAAACCTCAGATTATCTTCATTCAAAAATAGATATATGTACACAGTTCAAAATACTTGTATATCAGGAAAGATTAAGTATTTTCTGAGAACAAACCTGACATTACATTTAGTGGCCCTATTATCAACAAGAAATGAAGTTTGATTTCTTTCATCAGTATATTTTTAGAATCTTAATAGCATGCTGGCAGTGCACTGGTTGGATAGTGACTAGTGAATGAGATAGATTTATGGAGCTAGAATCTGTCTGCAACATGTAAATCTACAGTAAAACCTACTGAAGTCAATAGACTTGCTTCAAATTTACAGCAGTGTGATTTAGAGCAAATTTAGGCCCTCTGCACAGATGTGGGTGGTATGCAGTTAATGAGACAGGGTTTCACCTAGGGGGTAGGTGGGAGGGGGCAGTGGGGTGGGAAGAGTGGGTGGCAGGAATTTGGGATGTGCAGGGATGTGCAGGGCTTCGGCGGCCAGAGAAAGAGGTGACTTTCCCCAGATCCAGGCCTGTGGCTGCTGGGGAGAGACAGCCCTCCTTCCCACATTATCTCTAAAGATACTTTAAAGATATCAGTCTTTAAAGTTGTCACATTTTTATGTATAGAAAACCTGACACTGACCCAGGGCTATAGCATGCCAGTCCTAGCTAAATCCTGCACTTCCTCACTAAATCTTGCCTGACGTGTCTGGGCCTAAAAAAGGGTCATATTTTTTTGTTTTGTTTTGTTTGTTTGATAAAGAATTCTATGTTTGAAGGGGAGGGCAAAAGAAAGAGGAAGAGCATCTGTTTGACAGATTGATATTAAAAAATGGCAGGTGTTTTACATTCTCAGGGATCTGAAATTATAGAATAATCCCAAAGAGCTAGATTAATAAATAGGAATCAGGGATGTGATCAAAGTTGAGTGAAATAAATTATATAGGCATGTGATAAATAACTTATCAGGGATATCATTATACATATGGGGCGAGGAAATATAGGTGTGTGGGTGTGTGTGTATACCATTAGCTGCTCTTTCCCGTTATATCCGTTCATACTTATAAAGGTTAAGAAATATACAGATTACTATTGGATGCTTACCCACTGTGTATAAAGTACACAATATTGAAGGTAGAACAGTTCTGACGATGTCAAAAACAAAGTCTCTCTTAGGATAGTTTTGCACTGATGTAATTGTATTGACTTCAGTAGAACTAGTCTTGAGATACACCACTGTAAGTTAAAACTTTGTCCAACATCACACAAATGTACTGTAAGAGTCAATGTGCACCTGGTTGACAGGAAAATGAAGTTTCATTGTTATACCTGAAGTACAGATGATATTGTTTGATATCAGTAAAATGCTGATTTGTACATGGTAAGGCAAACCAGTGTTTTTTGCAGAGTTATTCATCATTTGCAAAGAACAGAAAGGTTCACTGTCTGTAACAGATGGAGAATAATTTCTGTTTCAAACAGGAGCTTTATCATAGATTGCTTTCTTTGCACATCAGGTCTCTAAAGAGTCACAGTAAGTATCTCTTCACTGAGTTGAAAATTAGATTTTTTTCCCAAAAAAATATTTAAAACAAGAAGCTCCTTCAATTAGGTGTTATTCTCCCATCGTTTGCTTTGTATACATTATGGACATGGAGTTGTTACAGTACACAAAAGACCTTGGATTTAAATAAATAAAACTAGGGTTTCGGGGAGTGAGGAGGGGGGAATAAAGACTTGATGCAGCTGTAAACAATCAAACCTCTTATTGTTTACATTTATTTTTTTTCAGTAAATTATGGGATGTTTTTGGCATATGGAGGGAATATTTTTTCATGTACTTAAATCGGCTATATTACACAGAAATGTGAAGTCACTTGTCACCAATTGTTACAATTATTAGCCCCAAACTTCCAAGCTGCTCCACAAAGGTGGGATCCCTGAACCTTCCCAGAGTTGTGCTGCTAAATATTTATATCACACACTACCATCATATGTTCCCTTTTTGTAGTGTATATTTCCCCTTCACGTTGTTGGTTGTTTTTGTTTGTTTGTTTGTTTTTTGTTTTTGTTTTTTGTTAACTTGGAGCCAGATCATAGCCTGGCTTCACAGCAGCATCAAGAGAAGTAAAACCCCTACCAGAATCCTCCTCATAGCTTCACAGCTATAGGCAAGCATGAGATGAGTAGGGGATTTAGGTGCCTAAATCCCATATTTACATGCTATTGTGAGCCACAAAACTCCTGTTTCGCTGTCACTGAACCCTGTGGTGCCAAAACTCTTTCAGTACCTACATTTTCACTGTAAAAGTTTCCTAGCTAAATTTCCACTTCGGGGCATACACACTGCTGCCTCTCTTGCCTAAGACCTAGCACAATCCTCACAGTGGAGGAAGATAGGCAGAGGAATGCTTATATTGCCTGTCGGGTCCGATCCACTAGGCATGTCCTAAGCTTCCCTAACTCCAAACAATAGCCAGGTGATCAGGGAGAGGAGGCAACCTCCCTTATAATCTTCAACTCAGTAGTTATGATACATACCCAGGATATGGGAGACCCCAGTTCAATTCCCTCCCTGCCCTCCCAGCTGAGGGGGAGTAGACACCCCTGTTCAAATTCTCACCTCTGAGGTAAATCCCCTAGACACTGGACTAAGGGATATTCTGAGGGGCAGGGTACCTTTCATTGTATATTTGTATTAAATATTAATTGGGCCAGCACCTAAGTCCCTCTTTGGAATCCTAGGCACTTTAGAAAATCCATTACGCTCCTATCTACATCTTTAGGCACCTAAAATCCTTTAAAAATCTGGCCACAACTGCCTAAGTCACTTTTGAAAATAGGGCTTGTCTACACAGTGCACTAGCGTGAACCAGCTGAGATGTAAATTCTTGTTCACACCAGCATGTCGCACACTGTCTGTCTGTGTGGATTCTACTGGCCCACATTAAAAATTCCTTGTTTGCTGATTTCATCCTGCACCAGTAGGGTTCTCATGGACGGTTAGTGTGCAACACACTGGTGTGCACTGGAATATACATACCAGTGGGTGCACACGGTGTTGACAAACACTTAGGCTCCTCAATTACTTAGGTTCTTTTGGAAATTTTACCCATGATCTGAACCTGCCCCACTAAAGTCTAAAGGACTTTTACCATTGAATTCAATGGGAGTAGGATTTGGCCCAACAGCCTTTAATTTCCTTGGTTTTGTTTACAAGACTAGAATTATTATCCTTAAGTTTAGCTTGCCAGTTTAACTGGGATGTTATAGGTGGGGCTTGTAGCACCTTTGGAAAACAATGTGATAATGATCATAAGACATGTAAAATGGGACCAAATTCAGGCTGTACAAGTACCTTAACACTAGCATTTCCTAATTTTTGAGTGTTTGACTTTGCAACTTAAATGTTTTTAATGTAGATTTTTGTTGTGATATATACTAAAGGATGACGGCTTGAATATTGCTGCATAATTAGATGCTTTCCTTAATTTGAGCCTGGTACTGTTCCATTGCCTGTGGGAGATTTCAACTTGACTCCTATTTCTCAGACTTTTTTAGCCTCTGGGAATCTTTCTGCCAGAGTTTTCCCTTTTTAATATTGCTATGTTCTTGTGGTTGAAGCGCCTACTGTAATTTAAATAAATTGTTGCAGAAGATGTCAGTAGCAACCCCTTGTTTGGGTAATATCATGGTTACTCAGAAGTTTGTAAATACAGTGATAAAGTGCATTTTTAAAAAAAACTGGCTATTTGGAAATTTGTTACATAAACCCGAGAAAGACATAATGCTATTATTACAGGGGGAGCTGGTAATGACCCTTATATTTAGCTTACTTACTGCTTTCTGTTATAAAAGATTCTTGCAACCTTTTTTTGAGAAGCTCTAACACTTACAGTGTTTCTAGCCGGCCATATTCACTGCACTGCACCGGAATTGGAAAAGGTTCCGAAAAGGGCAACAAAAATGATTAGGGGTCTGGAACAGCTTCTAGAGGAGAGATTAATAAGACTGGGACTTTTCAGCTTAGAAAAAGACGACTAAGGGGGGATATGATAGAGGTCTATAAAATCATGTCTGATGTGGAGAAAGTAAATAAGGAAGTGTTATTTACTCCTTCTCATAACACAAGAAATAGGGGTCACTAAATGAAATTAATAGGCAGAAGGTTTAAAACAAACGAACGGAAATATTTCTTCGCACAACACACAGTCAACCTGTGGAACTCTTTGCCAGAGGATATTGTGAAGGCCAAGTCTATAACATGGTTCAAAAAAGTATTAGATAAATTCATGGAGCATAGGTCCATCAATGGCTATTAGCCAGGATGGGCAGGGATGGTGTCCCTAGCCTCTGTTTGCCAGAAACTGGGAATGGGCAACAGGGGAGGCTCACTTGATGATGACCTGTTCTGTTTATTCCCTCAGGGGCACCTGGCATTGGTCATTGTCAGAAGACAGGATACTGGGCTAGATGGACCTTTGGTCTGACTCAGTAGGGCCATTCTTATATGTTCTTATGTTCACTTGTGTCTGGGCTTGTTCTGGAGTTGTTCCACTTAAGCAGCAGAACTGCATGGCTCCCATAAGCTCTCATCTGTTTCAATGAGGATCTTTACTACATAGATCTTCTGGAATCCTATATACAACATATAGGCCTTGGTCTGCGTAGAAAATTTCTATTATGCCTGATGGCCTTTATTCCCTATATGACCTCACAGAATTCCACATGCACGTATCTAACCCGCTAATAACAGTGGGTCACAGGCCTAGGTACAAATGAGGAAGCAAATGGAGTCTAAATTTGTACAGACCCCTGAAAAATTTAGTACCAGGCCTGTTACTATCAATGAGCGATGCATGAGTGGATTAAGTGCAGTATATTCAAGGTAAAGTTACTTATTAGTCTGTAACTGACTCACTTTGTTTTCCATGCTATGTTAAAGTTTCTTTATTGAAGGAGGAATACATATTTTGGTGACCTCCACTCTTCATGCCCCTAGGAGTTACTACTGAACTGTGCCTGAATTATTACAAAACCTTTCAGAACATCTCCAGATCAAAAGAAAGAGAGGAAGCTGTGTTCTGTTGAATTCTGTCTTGTAAACACTTGATAACATCTGGCTGGTATATTTCCTCAGCAAGTAGGTGAAGAAATTTTTTTCAGAAGAAATCTATAGATTTCATCTAAGGATCAAGCGGAATAAGCTCTTATCAGGCTTTATAAGTGTTAGATTGAATATTTCCAAGCAATCAGAGCAAAGTCATTTCCTGGACAACTGCAGACTTGCTTTTTTTAAAAAAGGTTGTTCAAGTGGAAAGACAAAATATGTCATCCCAAGTGAGGTGTTAAATAGAGATGTACAGTAAAATTGGGTAGCTAGCAACAAACTCATTAAGTAAAAAATTTACACTACTAAAAGGTGCCATTTTAACTTATAGAGCAGAGAGCCTTTATATTTGGTATCATATATTTCCTTGAATACTTCTGGGACAGATTTTCTGGTCTCGCCAAGCTGCACTCAGTGCAGAAGCAAATGGGATGGGAAGCAAAGGTTTTGTACATGCGAGGATAAATGCTCAGATACTATGGCAAGGAGGGGTGCATAACTGCTTAAGTGGATATGAAACAAGTCATTACTGGTGAGAGATAGAGATATCACTTCTGCCTTCTCTGCGCAAGCAACCATATCACTCTGTCTGCTAGCTTCTTTGATCTCCATGGCTACAAACAGCTACCCAAAGTACCATTGTCTCCACAAACCACTTTTATCATAGACTTTAAGGTCAGAAGGGACCATTATGATCGGTACAAGGCAGGCCACCGAATCTCACCCACCCACTCCTGTATCAAACCCATAACCTATGTCTGAACTATTGAAGTCCTCAAATCGTGGTTTAAAGACTTCAAGGTGCAGAGAATCCTCCAGCAAGTGACCCGTGCCCCACGCTGCAGAGAAAGGCAAAAAATCCCCAGGGTGTCTGCCAATCTGCCCTGGAGGAAAATTACTTCCCAACCCCAAATATGGCAATCAGCTAAACCCTGAGCATGTGGGCAAGACTCACCAGCCAGACACCCAGGAAAAATTCTCTGTAGTAATTCAGATCCCACCCCATCTAACATCCCATCACATGCTATTGGGCATATTTATTGCTAATAGTCAAAGATCAACTAATTGCCAAAATTAGGCTATCCCATCATACCATCCCCTCCATAAACTTATCAAGCTTAGTCCTGAAGCCAGATATGTCTTTTGCCCCCACTATTCGCCTGGGAAGGCTGTTCCAGAACTTCACGCCTCTGATGGTTAGAAACCTTCGTCTAATTTCAAGTCTAAACTTTCTGATGGACAGTTTATATCTATTTGTTCTTGTGTCCACATTGGTACTGAGCTTAAATAATTCCTCTCCCTCCCTGGTATTTATTCCTCTGATATATTTATAGAGAGAAATCATATCTCCCCTCAGCCTTCTTTTGGTTAGGCTAAACAAGCCAAGCACTTTGAGTCTGTTTTCATAAGACAGGTTTTCCATTCCTTGGATCATCCTAGTAGCACTTCTCTGTACCTATTCCAGTTTGAATTCATCCTTCTTAAACATGGGAGACCAGAACAGCACACAATATTCCAGATGAGGTCTCACCAGTGCCTTGTATAATGGTAGTAACTTATCTCTACTGGAAATACCTCGCCTAATGCATCCCAAGACTGCATTAGCTTTTTTCATGTCCATATCACATTGGTGGCTGATAGTCATCTTGTGATCAACCAATACTCTGAGGTCCTTCTCCTCCTCTGTTACTTCCAACTGATGCTTCCCCCGCTTATAACAAAAATTCTTCTTTTTAAACCCTAAATGCATGACCTTGGACTTTTCACTATTAAATTTCATCCTATTATTATTACTCCAGTTTAGAAGGTCATCCACTTAGAATCTTTGTTCTGTAATGATGGGATGGAAATATAAAGATGTCTTGTGAGATATGTGACCTTCAGGGTCTTGGTGGTTGTCCATCTACAGATTAGTTGACATTGATTTTCCTTGTGGTTTGCTAAAGTAAGGGGTGATGGGGACTGAGGGGGAGACATCACACTTTTTTTTAGAGAGAGAGAGAGGGTAGGTAAGGTAATAACTTTTATTGGACCAACTTCTGCTGGAAGGTAAAGCTTTCGAATTACACAGAGCTCTTCTTCAGCTCACTGCAAACAACTTTTTTTAGTTAGCGTACGTACACCTTGGGGAACTAGCAGTCATAGCTTCATTTACCTACCCTACCTTGTTAAAATAACTAGAACTTGCAAGCGGGAGATTAAAAGTCTGATTTGAAAAACTAATGCTTACTAGAGTGTAAGATCTTTGGGGCAGTGACCATCTTTTGTTCTGTGTTTGTACAAAAGCCAGCACAATGGGATTCTGGCCCTGATTGCACTACTACAATAAAATAATAAATAATTCTAATAATAATTAACAATATTAAGTTGATAAAGATTCATATACAATAATCAAGATGAGGTTTGCACAATTTGACTTAACATGACTGTTGTATATAGTTTGTTTATGGGCACGCCAACATCCCAACGGTTGTCAAGTATTTTATAGGCATCACAAGAAAGGACAGTTTTGAGGTAGAATTTGAAGGCGGATCATGAGGTAGCTTTGCAGATGTTTACAGGGACTGCCTCCCATGCATGGAGATAACATGGGAGAAAGCACAAAGGGGTTTATTTGTAAATTTAACAACTGGAAAATGGAGGGTGGCATCATTGGCTGAGGGAAGGAAGCAATGACAGCTCAGTAATGAATAAGAGCTGAGAGGTAGAATGGGGATTGACCATGAAGTTTGTTTGATGCCATATAAAAGGAGCAGTTAGTGGAAGGATTCAAAGAATGGTCTGACGTGATCAAAACAATGGGCTTGGAGACTGATCTTTTCAGCAGCATTCTGAATACATGAATGGGGCACGATTGCATTTGTCAAGGCCAAAGAGAAGGATGTTGTAATAACTCAGATACGAGATGATGAAAGTATGGTGGAGCATTTTAGTTGTGTGGATGGATAGGAATGATCATATTTTAGAGATGTTGCTATGCAGAAAGAATCTGCAAGATTTAGACATAGATCTCTCTCTATGTCCTTACATTCAGAATGAGTCAAAGATTACATCCAGGTTACAGGCCTGAGTAACAGGATGGTGGTGTTGTCCACAGTGATCAAGAAAAGATGTAACCAGGAGGTTGGGGTGGGCATGGGGGTTAAGAGCTCTATTTTAGACATGTGGCGCTAAAGCTGATAGCTTGATATCCATGAGCTGATATCAGAGTCATGGCAAGATTTTTAGGTTGAATAGGAGTGTAACCTTCTGCCCACTGGAATTGGCAGCAACAAGGGACGGGTTCAATATCTAGGGGTTCCTCTTCAACAATACAACACAAAACTGGCTCAAGCCCCCACCCAGTAACCTGGAACAATTACGTACCACCCCCTGGGTGCCTCTAAGAGGCAATACTTCCACTCTCACAAGCACAGATTCTGAGTGTAGAAAGGAAACTTTTAATAAAATGAGGGAAGTAACTTGGCATTAATTTGGAAAATGCCGCAAGCAGAATTCATAAACATAAAACCATAAGCAAGAGACCCACCCTGTAGTATGTTGGGCAGTGTCCTTTTGCCTCAGGTTCTTAAGTCCAGCAAAGTCTCTTTAATGTACCCATCCCTTCTCTGGGAGGGGATAAGAAGACACCTGACTTGCGCCACTGCTTGAGCACTGGCTCACCACTTCTTTTCACCTGCCACCCTGCTGGCCAATCACCATGCCTCTCTGTCAGCCACTCTGGTGGCCAATCCCTGCACTGTGCTCTGATCCTCTCCGCCAGCCACCAGATCACCAATCTGCCAGGATGTCTTCAGGTCCCACCACTTAACACAGCTCTCAGTGATTTCAGCTATTAGTGGGAGAAACTCACAGCTTGTGCACACTAGGTAGTGTCTTACATCAGAGACACTGTCCCAAAGCAGGTCTAATGCCTAGGTATCAGTGATTTCAGCTCTGCCATGTATAACAAGACTCTTAATTGAGAGTAAATTAGAGAGAGAAGGCATGGCATGGCACATTCTGTCCCTCTCCCAACTCACTGGGCTTTGGAATCTATGTCCCCTGCCTAGTGAGTGCCATTTAATTGAGAGTGAGTCCTTCAATCAGGGTATGCCAAGCACAATTCTGCAGCCCTTGACTCACACAACAAGGATAACAACCCTTTGTTACCCCTGCCCCAATAACAAGCAAACTGTGGATGCAACATCAGCAAAAAGTGATCATTTGGGCAAGCAATCTCATCATGCTAGGCACCTAGGCAAACCAGATCAGCTCCTGAAGTCCTCTTCCACAGCTCATCCACACTAGATGTCAAGGGAGAGCTCATTCAGACCTTGACTATAGGAGAGAGGTCTGGAGTAGAGGGATAGATCTGTGAATTGTCAGCATAGGGATGGTAGTTGGATTGGTGTTTGTGAATAAGATTACCCATTGATAAGGTGCAGAGGGAGAGGAGAAGGAAGAAGAGTCCTGTGGAACCCTCAAAGAAAGTTGGAGGGGAGGGGCATGAGGCGGATCCTCCATGGGACACATTGACAACAATATTCCCAAGGAAACACTGTAATTCTGTATTAAAGGACTTCTGCCAAAAATATCTTGGGAATCTTGAATGCATTTATAGGCGTTTGTCAAGCTAATGTGATTTTTCTTGCACTGAACTTGCTTCATTAATTTGATATGTAAGAAATAAATATTTGATGAGCAATTAACTGGAGATTATTATGGCCATAATGGAGCCTTCCCACACAAACTGATGCTTAGCCATTTAAATACATAAAAAGCACTTCAGAATATGGAAAACAGAATGAACCTGCGGGGAAAGAAAATTGTTAAAACATTCAATTCAGGAACAAAATGGCTGCTCATTTAATAGTTTTGACTTTGCTTAAATGATTAGTGAAGAAAGAATACTAGTTACCGGGTGTGCATAAAGGATATTTGCCAATCTACAGGAAATTATATTGAAGTTGCAACCAATAGAGGTAACAGACTTCCCCCACAAAATGCATATACCAGAATCTGAAAACAAGAATATATTGATACGTAACACTTCATTTACAAATATTGCAGGTTATTAAATATTTTCCCCAATCTATTCTGATAAAACAGGAGGAAAAAATTCTCCCGTGAGAGAGTATGGGCCCCAATTTGCAGTTCTTTATAGGCAAGATTTTCCCTCTGTTTAAGGCAAGATTGGCCTGTACTTAGAGGTTACAGAAGACTAAAAGAGGAGCTCTCACCTCACCAACCAAGAAGGAGGGGGAATTGTGTGAAAACATTGCACCTCTGCCACAAGGGCCTTAATGAAAGGTTTCTTAGGGTATCTCTACACTACGAAATTAGGTCGAATTTATAGAAGCTGGTTTTATAGAAATCGGTTTTATACAGTCGATTGTGTGTGTCCCCACATAAAATGCTCTAAGTGCAGTAAGTCGGTGGACCGCGTCCACAGTACCGAGGCTAGCGTCGAGTTCCGGAGCGTTGCACTGTGGGTAGCTATCCCACAGTTCCTGCAGTCTCCGCTGCCCATAGGAATTCTGGGTTGAGATCCCAATGCCTGATGATGCAAAAGCAGTGTCACAGGGGGTTCTGGGTACATGTCGTCAGGCCCCTCCCCCTCCATCAGAGCAATGGCAGACAATCGATTCGCGCCTTTTTACCTGAGTTACCTGTGCAGACAACATACCACGCCAAGCATGGAGCCCGCTCAGCTCAGCTCACCATCACCATATGTCATCTGGGTGTTGGCAGACGTGGTACCGCATTTCTACACAGCAGCAGCTAATTGCCTTTTGGCAGTAGACAATGCAGTATGACTGGTAGCCGTCGTCAGCTATCTGGGTGCTGGCAGACGTGGGACTGCATTGCTATACAGCAGCAGTTCCTTGCCTTTTGGCAGTGGATGGTGTACTACGATTGGTATCCATTGTCGTCGTATTCCTCAGTGAATCCGGTCAGAGGCACCTGGGCAGACATGTTTTGTCTCCTGGAGACTCAGTCCTGCCAGCAGTCCTATTGAACCATCTTGACAATGATGGCTAGCAGTTGTAATACAGCATTTTCTGCCAAGCACCCAGAAGATGCAGATGGCTATCAGTCATGCTGCACCATCTGCTGCCAGCTTAAGATGTAAAAAATAGATGGACCAGATTTGTTCTGTATTCATTTGCTTCCCCCTCCCTCCATGAAATCAATGGCCTGCTAAACCCAGGGTTTTGAGTTCAATCTTTGGGGGGGCCATTCTGTGTGACAGTTGTTTGTGTTTCTCCCTGATGCACAGCCATCTTTGTTGATTTTAATTCCCTGTAAGCCATGTCATCACTCGCCCCTCCCGCCCTCCCTCCATCAGACAATAGTTTTGCGCCTTTTTTCAGCCCAGACGCCATAGCACTGGGATCATGGAGCCCGCTCAGATCACCGCGGCAATTATGAGCACTATGAGCACCACGCGCATTCTCCTGGAGTATATGCAGATCCAGAACATGCCAAAGCAAAACCAGGCGAGGAGGCGATCGCAGCGATTGCAGCGCGGTGACGAGAGTGATGAGGAAATTGACACGGACATAGACCTCTCACAAAGTACAGGTCCAAGCAATGTGCAAATCATGGTGTTACTGGGGCAGGTTCATGCCGTGGAATGCCGATTCTGGGCCCGGGAAACAAGCACAAACTGGTGGGACCGCATCGTGTTGCAGGTATGGGATGATTCCCAGTGGCTGCGAAACTTTCGCATGTGTAAGGGCACTTTCATGGAACTTTGTGACTTGCTTTCCCCTGCCCTGGAGCACCAGAATACCAGGATGAGAGCAGCCCTCACAGTTGAGAAGTGAGTGGCGATAGCCCTGTGGAAGCTTGCAATGCCAGACAGCTACCGGTCAGTCAGGAATCAATTTGGAGTGGGCAAATCTACTGTGGGGGCTGCTATGATCCAAGTAGCCAATGCAATCAAAGACCTGCTGATATCAAGGGTAGTGACTCTGGGAAACGTGCAGGTCATAGTGGATGGCTTTGCTGCAATGGGATTCCCAAACTGTGGTGGGGCGATAGATGGAACCCATATCCCTATCTTGTCACCGGAGCACCAAGCCACCGAGTACATAAACCGCAAGGGGTACTTTTCAATGCTGCTGCAAGCTCTGGTGGATCACAAGGGACGTTTCACTAACATCAACGTAGGATGGCCGGGAAACGTATATGATGCTCGCGTCTTCAGGAACTCTGGTCTGTTTCAAAAGCTGGAGGAAGGGACTTTCTTCCTGGACCAGAAAATAACCACTGGGGATGTTGAAATGCCTATCGTTATCCTTGGGGACCCAGCCTACCCCTTAATGCCATGGCTCACGAAGCCGTACACAGGCAGCCTGGACAGTAGTCAGGACCAGTTCAACTATAGGCTGAGCAAGTGCCGAATGGTGGTAGAATGTGCATTTGGACATTTAAAAGCGCGCTGGTGCAGTTTACTGACTCGGATAGACCTCAGCGAAGCCAATATTCCAACTGTTATTGCTGTTTGCTGTGCGCTCCACAATATCTGTGAGAGTAAGGGGGAGACATTTATGGCAGGGTGGGAGGTTGAGGCAAATCGCCTGGCCACTGATTATGCGCAGCCAGACACCAAGGCGGTTAGAAGAGTACAGCAGGGCGCGATGCGCATCAGAGAAGCTTTGAAAACCAGTTTTGTGACTGGCCAGGCTACGGCGTGAAACTTCTGTTTGTTTCTCCTTGATGAACCCTCCCCCTTTGCCCCCGGTTCACTCTACTTCCCTGTAAACTAACCACCCTCCCTTCCCTCCTTCGAGCACCACTTGCAGAGGCAATAAAGTCATTGCTACTTCACATTCATGCATTTTTTATTAATTCATCACACAACTAGGGGGATAACTGCCAAGGTAGCCCGGGAGGGGTCGGGGAGGAGGGAAGGAAAAGGACATACTGCAGTTTAAAACTTTAAAACTTTAACACTTATTGAAGGCCAGCCTTCTGATGCTTGGGCAATCATCTGGGGTGGAGTGGCTGGGTAGCTGGAGGCCCCCCCACCGCATTCTTGGGCATCTGGGTGAGGAGGCTATGGAACTTGGGGAGGAGGGCTGTTGGTTACACAGGGGCTGTAGCGGCAGTCTCTGCTCCTGCTGCCTTTCCTGCAGCTCAACCATACGCTGGAGCATATCAGTTTGAAGCTCCAGCAGCCGGAGCATCGACTCTTGCCTTCTGTCAGCAAGCTGATGCCACCTATCCTCTTCAGCCCTCCACTTGCTCTCTCAGCCCGCGATTCAGCCTGCCACCTCTCCTCTCATTCATATGTGCTTTTCTGCTCTCTGACATTGACTGCCTCCATGCATTCTGCTGTGCTCTGTCAGCGTGGGAGGACATCTGGAGCTCCGAGAACATATCATCCCGAGTCCGCCATTTTCTCCTAATCTTCACTAGCCTCTGCGAAGGAGAAACATTTGCAGCTGGTGGAGGAGAAGGGGAGAGGTGGTTAAAAAAGACACATTTTAGAGAACAATGGGTACACTCTTTCACGTTAAATTTTGCTGTTCACATTACACAGCACATGTGCTTTTGTTTCAAGTTCGCATTTTTCCTCTTATATTGAGGGCCTGCCGGTTTGGTGTGAGAGATCACTCACGCAGTGCCAGGCAACAGAATGCGGCTTGCAGGCAGCCATGGTAAGTCACAGTCTTTTGGCTTTTTTAACCTTCATAACACGTGGGAACCGTTTCAAACAGCTGCGCCGTCATTTCCCATACCAAGCACCAATCGGTTGGCCATTTAAAATGGATTTGCAATGTAAAAGGAGGAGCTGGGGTTTCTGGGTTAACAGGCAGTACAAACCCAACTAACCCCCCTCCACCCCCAATTCTCTGGGATGATCACTTCACCCCTCCCCCCCACCGCGTGGCTAACAGCGGGGAACATTTATGTTCAGACGAGCAGGAACGGGCACCTCTGAATGTCTCCTTAATAAAATCACCCCATTTCAACCAGGTGACCATGAATGATATAACTCTCCTGAGGATAACAAAGAGAGATAAGGAATGGATGTTGTCTGCATGCCAGCAAACACAAGGACCATACGCTGCCATGCTTTGTTATGCAATGATTCCAGACTATGTGCTACTAGCCTAGCGTGGTAAAGTGTCCTACCATGGCGGACGGGATAAGGCAGCCCTCCCCAGAAACCTTTTGCAAAGGCTTTGGGAGTACATGAAGGAGAGTTTTCTGGAGATGTCCCTGGAGGATTTCTGCTCCATCCTCATACACGTTAATAGACTTTTCTAGTAGCTGCACTAGCCGCTATTGCCAGGGCAAATTAATCATTAATCATTAAACACACTTGCTTTTAAACCATGTGTAATATTTACAAAGGTACACTCACCAGAGGTCCCTTGTGTGCCCTCAGGGTCTGGGGGCATGCCTTGGGTGAGTTTGGGGGTTACGGGTTCCAGGTCCAGGGTGATAAACATATCCTGGCTGTTGGGGAAACCAGTGTCTCTGCTTCCTTGCTGTGAGCTATCTTCATTGTCTTCATCATCATCTTCCTCGTACCCCGAACCCGCTTCCCTGTTGCGTGATTCTCCATTGATGGAGTCAAAGCAAACGGTTGGGGTAGTGGTGGCTGCACCCCCTAGCATGGCATGTAGCTCCGTGTAGAAGTGGCATGTTTGCGGCTCTGCCCCGGACCTTCTATTTGCCTCTCTGGCTTTATGGTAGGCTTTCCTTAGCTCCTTAATTTTCACGCAGCACTGCTGTGCGTCCCTGTTATGGCCTCTGTCCTTCATGGCCTTTGAGACTTTTTCTAATATTTTGCCATTTCGTTTACTGCTACGGAGTTCAGCTAGCACTGATTCGTCTCCCCATATGGCGAGCAGATCCCGTACCTCCCGTTCGGTCCATGCTGGAGCTCTTTTGCGATCTTGGGACTCCATCATGATTACCTGTGCTGATGAGCTCTGTGTGGTCACCTGTGCTCTCCACGCTGGGCAAACAGGAAATTAAATTCAAAAGTTCGCGGGGCTTTTCCTGTCTACCTGGTCAGAGCATCTGAGTAGAGAGCGCTGTCCAGAGCGGTCACAATGAAGTACTGTGGGATAGCTCCCAGAGGCCAATAACGTCGAATTCCGTCCACACTACCCCAAATCCAACCCGCAAAGGCCGATTTTAGCGCTAGTCCCCTCGTCGGAGGTGGAGCAAAGAAACCAGTTTAAAGGGCTCTTTAAGTCGAAAAAAAGGGCTTTGTCATGTGGACGTGTCCAGGCTTAATTTGATTTAACACTGCTAAATTCGACCTAAACTCGTAATGTAGACCAGGCCTTAATGTCCTCTGTACATCCCTTCCTAGAAGTCCATAATGACATTTTTCTAAACTTTAATATATTCGTCCTAGACTCCAGGAAATAGCATAGTTTGAGGAATAACTAAACACTTTTCCAGGGGCACTTGTTTGTTTCATAAAGGAATTCATCTGCTTATCTCTCTCACCTATGAGACAGGGGAAAATCAAGATCCCTTATAGTTGGGGTAGAAGAATACAATATTAAACTCCTTTATATCCCCTCTAATTTATCGTCCCAATCTCAGTTGCTCTGCTCTATTTTTAATCCTATTCCCTGTAATATTCAACAGGAAATTAATTTATCAGGAGAGAAGGTACAGTGTAGCCCAGTGGGCCAGCTAATCTGTATTATATTCATTGCTTTGTTATTCTGCTTTATCATATTTAGTAGTAATGCAAGGAACCTACAGGCTTTTATCCTGTAAGATTTGGCTTTAGTAGATAGTGTGAGGCTTGAGGCCTATAACTTTTGGCATAGATAAATTTAAGTAACTCATAAGTTATAGGGAACTGAAAGTAGCTTGCAAGAGGGGGGAATTTTGTCCAGAATACCAATATCAGCCACCCACAGAACATAGCTAACACCAGCATTTGGAAGGTTCTGGACAGAATGTCTGACTGCAAAGGCACCATGTCATCAAATTGTCATAAATGCTTTAATAGGGTAACATAATACATATACTGACCTATAGAAAACGGACACCTTAAAGGGAGGAAATACAAATAAGGACCTCTATTGAATATGCATTGGACATGGTAACGTTAGCATAACCTATTATAAAAGTAACATCCCAGGGGAAGCAAGGAGAGGTGTAGACCTTGGGAGTGGCCAGAATAATGGCCATCAGGGAAGATGAGGACAGTGACAGTGCTGAGAAAAATAATGGTTAACATTCAAGGGTGCAAGTATGGACGTCCAAATGTATTTTCTGTATTATCTCTATCTACCTTGTTGAGTTTAAGTGTGTGTATAACTTCGCTAAATTATTAATAAATCATTTATTTGAGTGTGTATACATAAATAGTTCCTACAGTGTGAGTATTGCACCTGTGCACATCGGGGTTTCCAAATTATATGATAATTTTACAATAATCTAATTGGGCCTGATCTTGGGAAAAGAACCTGTTAATCCTCAAGTTACAATTGTATATACTCAACTTTGGATCAGGCTATGGATGGAACCCCCGAGAGGCATACAGGGGTAACCTCCCTACCCGGGATAGGTAACTCACCTTTAAAAAATCTAAATTAGAATCTAAATTAAAATCCAGGCAACCTCTCAGTCAGAAGTTGGTGCCTGTCAGAAACACTCACTGTAACTCAGCAGGGGACTTCCTCTTTCCCCCCTCAGCTGTTGTTCCTCTTTTCTGGTTCTTTGCCTTTAGTCTATTATGTCCATTTTTCTTAGCAAAGAAGGGAGAGCAGTAACACAGACAAACATCAAAGAAAGTTGCACTGGATTTGAGTTTTTGACTATTAGGCATGCTGGGGCAGGATGCAAGTGGGGTGATGCGGGACATCAGCCTGGTCGCACTCCTTATTGGGTATTATTGACTAGTCAATGGGTTAGAATCTTTCAAGAATCTTTTATACACATGCTAAGGGGGACTTCTGGGGTAATCAATAATTGTTAAAATAGCAGTAGCACAGTGCATGGTGACCCACACTTTGAGGTGGTGGGGGAGTTGATTAACGTATGTTTTAATTGCCACCAAGAGGCCGCAGTAACTCAGAATTTGTACAGTTCGAGCTACCTTAATATCAGTCCCCTCAATTCTTCTGTGCTGTGCCTAGATCCGTCTCTGACCAGCTTCCCCCTTCCTGCTCAGTAGGTCCCGACTACATAATTATCTCTCGATGAGTTAATCATACATTAGCCATCGAGGGAAGATGGTTAATTAAGAGGTATTAAAGGAACCAGGGAAAACCCTTACCAGAAGGTACCAAAAGATTTGTTCCCCCACAGATCATGAAGACCTTTATCCCATATCATGTAATCCACCAAGCCAACAGTTTCTGTGCCTTTAACTTGTAATGTCAAAAATCATCAGCAGCAAAAATCATTGAGGCTTTGACCAGCAGCTAACATGTTGCTAAAAAGGGGAAGTGCTTTTGTACTCTGTGCTTGGAGTATTTTGCTAAACTTGAGTTTAGCAAAATAATTAAAATTAGAACCCCCTAAACATCTAATTGTATACGGGAAGTCCTCCAGCAACAGTGCTAGAGGAGGAGTTGATTGAGCCAGATACTTTCATCTTAGGAAATAAGCAATTGGACTTTGCAAATGGGGACAGTGAAGGAAATTCCTTTTAGACAAAAAAGGTTATGTCTAATATGTCTAATGTGCACGTACAAGGTAAAGAATATCTTTACTACTCCTAACCTGTAAGTGGTGGGAGAAAGCAAGGTAATGCCTTTAGGACAAGTTCAAGCATTCAGTACTTGTTACTTGCATGTTTGTATTCTACATACCTTCTTAATTTAACTAATCAGTTGTGCATTATTATTCCATAAATAGGAATCAAGTTAGTTGCAACTCCAGACTTACCCAATATGAGAAAGGAAGCGGGTAACATATAATCCTTCTGCTTTATGCAGGAATGATTATTTTAAGGAAGTGTTGAAGCTTCTTCAACATGTAGCAAACTTTGCTACCCTCAAGATAAATCGTGCTTATCATTATAGGTCCTAATTCATCAATGTAAAATGTGGAATTAATCTAATTAGAGTTTTGCCTTCATATTACCTGAAAAATATTAGCACCTGCTTTAATTCTTTTTTTCCCCACCCATTTCTGTTTTAATCTAGGATCCAAAGAGTCAAGAAAAGCAGGCTCCTGACTTAATAATCAGTTATGTTATAGGCAAACCAAGGCTATATACCCAGAACAAATTAATAATTTCAACCCTTAGGATTCCTGGACCTGCTCTAAATAACAATGTCTAATCCGTTGGTGGTATGTTGGAAGTACTTGTTTAAACTTCATCTAAACTTATTTTTATGCTTTGTGTCATGTAACTAGGCCATTTTTTTCTTTTCTTCTCACATTTGGGGGAGGTTTTGTTGCAACAGTAATCTTCTGTGCAATTATTAGTAAAATATTTTTTCTTTGTGGTACCACACCATTTCAGTAGTAAAATTAAAATCTAATCATTATAGTGTTTGTCTTTCTATGACACCTGGAGTGGTTCAATCTTTGCAGAAATCAGTCAAAGATATAGGCATGTTTGTCTCAATGAACAATTTATGTGGAACTAACTCATATATATAGATAGATAGATAGATATCTTATTAGCTTTGATTTGGAGTTTGTCAGGCAATGTGGACAGTTGTTTGGCAAAACCAAAATTACAATTCAGAAGTTCCTTGAGCAAACCACCATCCTATTAATGTAAGATTAATAGCTATATTATAGCTATAGTGCTGATGGTGCTTTTGTGAGCTGAACATTTGTTCAAGGGAAATTAGACTAAAGACTACCAAACTTATTCTATCTGTGACAGGGTGCTGTTAGCAGCTATAAATAGAGGTTTGTGGAAGCCAGCATGCTATCCACTTAGGGTATGTCTACACTGTGACAAAAATCTGTGGCACCAAGTCCCAGGGCCCAGGTCAACTGATCAGGGCTCGAGGGGCTTGGGCTGCCAGGCTATAAAATGGCAGTGTAAACATTTGGGCTCAGTGTCATGAGATCCCATGAGGGGGAAGCGTCTGAGAGCCCAGGCTCCAGGCCAAGTCCAAAGCCCATATTTTACAGCTCTGCAGCCTGAGACCCAGTCAGCTGACCCAGGCCAGTTGTGGCCAGGCCACAGATCTTTTATTGCAGTGTAAACATACCCTTAGACCAGCCCGGCTGCTTGGGTATAGTTCGACTAGGAGATGGTTAAGTGGTTTGAGCAGATTTGGAAGGGTAGAATGGATCACTTGTAACCATTGAGAACATGAGGAAGTAATTAGCTCAGCAGCTGGATAGCTGGGAGAAGGCAGCAAGCAGTATAAAAGGCTGAGCCTGGGTGCAGGAAAGGGGGCTGTTTCCAGCTGTTGCTATATTGGTGATGTCTGTGGAGCATAGGGGAGAAACAATAATAGAGACTCTTAGTGAGGGTACTATGGTTGACTGTGTGTGTTGTCTAATTCACCCACATGGTTTACCAGCCAGGGTTTCCAGGAGCTGAAGGGGGATCCTGTTTACACCATCCAATTGCCGTTCTACAGTAATGTCTTCCAGTCACTACTGCTCTGGTATGTATAACTACTTTGGGATCAACTGGGATGAATTTAGTCCTGGCTGACAGTTATTTGTAAATGTGTTAAGTTCACTTTAAATAGATGATGTAACAAATGAATACATTCAAGTAAGTACATATGATTACAACAGAAATTCTGATCTGTCCTCAGTATTTATCCCATTGCTTGGAAAAAATGACGGGGATTTCTTGTTAGTGTTTAATAGCATTTTAAGATATCCTGGGTAGAAACAGATGGTATAAGGTATAAAAAATAATAACTGGGGACTAATTTCTACCCTCAGTTACACCTATGTAAACCCACTGTATCAGAGTCTGGCTGAGACATGAATCTCATATCTGATGGGAAATATCCTATTATTTCTCTTCACAGCTGTCAGGTGGATTCCTTGAACTCCATTTCTTTAAGAAGAAAGTTACTTCATACTACTGTCCTCCCCTCACTCCCTTCCCTCCAGTTGACATAAAATGAATGCTCTTGCAGTACAGGGAGTGCATGCTTACCTTTACTAACAGTCTGTTATCCATCATTTTCGTTAGACTCCTAAAGCTTGAAATTATTAATATAATCCCTGCTGTAGTTTTTCCATTTCTATTTGCCAAACATCAGGTGGGTTTTTATGTGCGAGTGTTTTGAATGTCGCTGAATTTGATAGGATAATGGTTGTTTTTATTTAAAAATATTGGAAGAAACACAGGCCTATTATAAGCAGATGCAACTCCCACATAACTCTGACGAGTGATGTAAATTATGTATTGGGCCTAATTCTACTTTTGCTTGAATTGGAGTTCACTCAACGTAAGTCAAAATTACACTGGTATAAAACTATTGTGAGATAAGAGTTGAGCTCCTGGGTGTAAACAGGAGGAAGTGGGTAAAATAGTTAAGTAGCATAATTTGCAGCCATTTAACTTTCAGTAATTGTACAAAATGAGTAACTAAGAGGTAAACAGTAGAGTGTGAGGTATCTGGGTGTGCAACACCAACAGACCCTGGTCATTTGCAGGTGGGATTGAACCTGGAGCCTTTGGAACTTAAAGCATGAGCCTCTACTACATGAGCTAAAAGCCAACTGGCTGTTAGCTAGGGCTGTAGAGCAGACTTGTTTTATTTCTCTCTCTAAGTGATCTCAGTGGTACTAGATGGGATAGAACACCACACCCAGAAGGTGTGGGGGTTACATGTGCATAGGAGTAAAAGCAGCTAGCAGGATGACATGGTATAAGGGCCTGCCTACGCTGGCAATGTTAAAGCGCTGCCGCAGCAGTGTAGTCACGGTGTAGTCACGGCACAGCCACCTTCACGAGGAAAAAAAACACCTCCACGAGGGGCGTAGTTACCAGCTCTGTGAGCCCTGTCTATACTGACACATTACAGCACTGAAACTTGCAGCACTCAGGGGCATGTTTTTTCACACCCCCGAGTGAGAAAGTTCCAGCATTGTAAAGTGCCAGAGTAGACAAGGTCTAAGAAAAGGTAGTCGGTGATCCTTTGGCATTTGAAGATTATAATCTTCCATGAAGTGATAGCTGGTTATCGCTGGTGGATCTACAGGTGGCAAAAAAAAAAAAAAATAAAAAAAAAAAAAAAATTCTGCGATCCACAGATTTTAATCACAGTTGGGGCAGGCATTTCCTGGTGGAAAGGGTGGATCTGGATTACTGGAGTTGGGCTGCGGCACATTCTTTCCTCCTTTCCCATTTCTCCATTTCCTGTGGTCTTCATAGGGTCTCAAAATGCTGGGATCTTTGCCAAAAGGTCCTTCTCCATTTTAGTTGATTGAGGGCTTGGGTTTCCCACGAGTTTGGAGCTTCCCACAGCTCCCATTGGCTGGGAATGGCAAACCACGGCCACTGGGAGCTGTGGGAGGCCGTGCCTGCGGATGGTCAATGCAAACAAAAAGTCTTGCAGCCGGCCAGCAGATTACCCTGATGGGTTGTGTGCCAAAGGTTGCCGATCCCTGCTTTAAACAATTTCTTATAAATTGGTTACATTAGTGAAATAATAAGAGGATTTCTTCACAATTTCATATTTTTATAAAAAGAAAACACACAAAATACTTATAGTTATAAATAGTTTAAAATAGGTATTATGGTTATATTTTATTCAGGTACAGTACATTTGTTTTGTAGACATAATAGTTAATATTGTATGACCATAGGATGCTACCAACCCCCTCAGTAATCTGTTTTTCTCCAAAAGATTAAGCTAATTGCTATTATGTACATATCATACATCTTCTTTGACATCTAGCCTGGTAGCTTTCAGTAATAATTGATCCTGTGCTTCCCAAATGGCTTTATTGCTGTTGTTCTATTAAGTGTTTTTAATGTATTGTGATTACTACTAGTAGCTAATAGCTTAATCTATTAGTCAATTTTTTTAAGTTTTATGACTGAGTACTGTCATAACTCTTAAATAAGACAGTAAAATGCTGATCAGATTGCAAGTTCTTCAGGGCAAGGACTGTCTTTTATGGTTTGTTTGTAAAGCATCCAACATAATGGGGTCCTGCTCTGGGTCTTTGAATGGTACCAAACCAAAAAAAACAAAAGAACAAAACAGAAACAAAACAATTAGAGCTGGTCAAATTCTTCCCTTTTATCAATATTCAAGGCTTTTTTATTATTTTTATTTAAAATAAAAATTCAAAATTGAATAACAAAAGCAGCCAGATTTGGGACCATCTTGTCCACCAATGTAAGGGAGTAAGGGGTTGTAAAGTCCCTTGCACCCACTGCTATCTATATTAAGGGTAGTTATTTGTGTGGCATTGGTTCTGCAGGAGTCTACACTACATCCTCCTCCCTCTGCATAGGTGAAAAAGAGGGTATGAGCAAGGGGTGAAAAAAATTGATAAAACCTGTGGTGTGCAGAACCAAATGCATCAGCAAACTCTCTCCCTAGAACAGTAGGGAACCAGGAGGGAGATTGTGCCTCAGAGGCACAATCTCTCTCTTTGCTGCACTGCCCCTGGGGTAGCCACGTGTTTCCCCTTACACTGGTCAGAACATAAAATCACAGTCTAGTCCATAGTGTCCCTGCCATTGCTAACTCTCACTCCAAAATGTCCCCTCTGTCTTAGGAAAGTCATGTTGCAAGGGGAAGATGCCCGAGATGAAAACGCTGTAGCAGAGTTAGACGACCTATGCACCACAGACTCCTAACAATTCAACAACCTGCTGCCTCTTCCATAACCTCTAGTTTCCCTACTGTTCAGAGGAGCATTTGTGAGGAATTCTGTGTGATTGAGTTTGTGGTGTTTCCTGGGCCAACTGTTCCCCTCAGTTTGACCAGGGTGCATTCAGTTAGTTATTAGAGGATTTCCACTATCAGAGAGAATAATGAGACTCAGCCAGCAACCCTACATTTGCACTGCCTGGAGACTTTGGTCACCTCATGCTTTCTCATGCCAGAATACAGCTGTTTTCTATGCTTATTTTGCCCTTTTCTAGCTTATTACCCTGATTGCTCTAAATGTACTTTAACTGGGTTACAATAATTTCCATTGTATGCAAATAATAAAATTGAGAACAAGTCACAGTGTTTATTCAGACATAGAGAGTATAGATTAAAAATATGAATTGTTATTCACTGAATAATGTTAGAGCATTTATTTACAGAAAGAATACAATGGAAAATAAATCTAACCCTCAGGGAACAGGGCTGTGTACACATTTTCACTGTACAAGATGGTGTAGATAATTCATTGTTAAAAGTAGCAATATGGAACATTAATCCTGTCAAGTGTAGGGAAGTGATCCCATATCTCAAAAGGGAGAGGCTGATATGGGACCTTTCTAAGGGAATGGGGGGAAAAAAAAAAAAAGAAAAGCAGCAAGTTGGTAGAGCAATAAAACAGTTTATGGGTTGGATTCTGCTCTCAGTTCCACTGGTAAAAACTGGAGTAGCTTCAGTGGAGTTGGTCTGGACCTCCACCTATCTGAGAACAGTATTTCCTCCACCTCCTGGAGTGTAGCAGTTCATAGAAATGTAGAACTGGAAGAGATTTTGGGTCTAGTCCCCTGTCTTTACAGCAGGACCAAGTACTGCCCCCCAAAGATTATTTTGTCCCAGATCCCTAAACAGCCCCCTCAAGGATTGAACTCACAACCCTGGGTTTAGCAGGCCAATACTCAAACCACTGAGCTATCCCTGCCCCCTAAAACAAAAGAAGTCATTTTTCACCCAAGGTGGGACTTGAAACCACAATCTCTGGCTTAGGAAGCCAACACTTTATCCATTAGGCCATCAGCTGCACAAAAATTGAGATTGCAACTTCTCTCAACTCCCAAAGGCACCAAAGCAAGATTTATATTGTCAACACAACTTTTTGACCAGGAGGAAATAATCCTGGCAAACATCTGTGTTCTAAGCAGTTAATCAGCACTTCCATTTAGATAGGCCAAAATAGAAATCCCTAAGCCTCCACTGTTGCTTTTTCTCCACAAAGGGGCTTGGAACATCTTGCACCTTACTTTGTATGGGCTCATGGATAAGGGCCATTGATCCCTTCCCAGCCATGCTTGGGGCAGTAATCAGGGAGCATGCTATGGATCCAGCCAGTGTCCAGTTGGTGGACAGTCCCTTGGGTACTGTTATCAGTTGGCATAGGTTAGAGTATCCACCAAGCTGCTCTAACCACGGCTGCAAGTGGGCAGAGAATCAATAATTACCTGTAAAATGGCTTCTCACTGCCACCCCACAGCAGAAATCTGAGCCACGGTAAAAAAAAAAAAAAATATACATTAAATGTTTTCAAAATAACCTTTTCTAGGCACTAGCTTTCACACTGAAAACATACATCACAAACAGCTTTGCAAAACTGACTTTGAGGCAAAATGGACTATTTAATAGCAATAAGACACTCCAGAGTGCATTAGTTGGCTGGTGAGGCATTTCTTGGGTGCTTGATAATATTAAAGCTTCACTTTATGTCCCACAACACACCTGACCCATGCACCAATAGCACACTACTTTTGCAGCTTATGTCCATAAAAGAGCTAGGTGGGGAAAAAATGAAAAAATCCACACTTTAATATTGCTTTACATTCCAACATGCATTTTGATTTGACCACATTTGAAACTAGAGCAGGGTGAAGAATGAAAAATAAAATCTGAGAATATTTTATTTGAAACAATTATCAAAAAGGTATTGAGTACAATATTTGATGAATCATATGTTTGTGAATTATTTGCAGATCTCTAGTAAGCAATGCTATGCAAGGATTGTAGAGTGGCACTGCTTTCTTCTCAGTAAACAGTGAATAACTGTAAAAAGTTAGACCAAATCTTTTCAAGTTTGTCTGAGGTCCCTCTTCTCTGAAAGAACATCCATTCTTTAGTTGCCAAGTCAGCTAAGTCAAGCTTCTATCCTTGGAGGCAGTCTGCTCTTCCGTCTAAGCAATAATGAGTGTTTGGCTTCACGTACTGCTCTAGAAAAATCAAGCTGTCTGTGAGAGTTTTCAAGATGACTGGGTAGTCCCAAAACAGCCTTGGGAAGAAATTTTTAAGGAGGTGTCCATTATCACTGTTTAGAAACCTTTGATTAATTCCTAGCAGGTGTAAATTAAGGTGTCACCTTCCTTTCCCCTCCCCTCCCTTCTTTTCCTTTACTTTTTTGTTTGTATCTTTTTCCTGTTCTTCCCTTATTTCTCTGAAAAATGAAAACCAAACCCCAAAAAAAACAAACACTAGTGAATAACTTTGCCAGTCCACTTTATGAAAAAGTGTGTGCTGGGTTTTGTTGGCTGATAAGTATTGTATTTGTTAATGGTACCATAGATCTAATACATGTAATAAAAGGACTGTAGTGTAAGAGATGAGTTTTATCCTCTTTCTTTCATTTCAGAATTTAATGGAGATATCCCCATCTCCTAGAACTGGAAGGGACCTTTGAAAGGTCATCAAGTCCAGCCCCCTGCCTTCACTAGCAGGACTAAGTACTGATTTTGCCCCAGATCCCTAAGTGGCCCCCTCAAGGATTGAACTCACAACCCTGGGTTTAGCAGGCCAGTGCTCAAACCACTGAGCTATCCCTCCCCCCAGAATATTCTGCAACAGATTTTATTAAGATTTATTCTGTGACAATTACTAGAACATACATATCAAGGCTACCATATCAGGTTTACGTTCTTGTTTTGTAGATGCTAAGGAACAAAAAAATTATTTAATGCAAAATGCTTATCTGTATCATTTAACTCTATGCATGACATGTGCATTTAAATTTAACATCTGTTATGGTATCTGCCAGAAAATACAAGCTGTTTAACTGGAAATCCTATGCAAAGGATCATAACTGAAAAAATACTATATTATCATTATTTATTTGATTATGGAATTTAAACTGTGCTGTAGATAGCAGATGAGTAGTATAATGAATTTAGTTATAAGTTAGTATTGCTTTTCTGTACATTTATGTGCGGTGTTTCATTCACATATTTAAGGGTTTAATGTAGCTATATGTATTCACTATCTACAGTAAATATTCAAACCTTGGCATACTTGCAACATGTGTTAAGAATAGGTGAGATCATTTCTAAAGAAAAAGCACATACACAAACAGTCTCCCACCCTTCTGCACTGTCCCTTGGAAGAGCATGGTTGCATAGGTGGTGCTCCACAACACCTTAATGCAGTCTGATTAACTGGTACTCATCAGCCTGTCCTGGTTCAGATCATTAATGCATTTATCCTTGCTGCTACCACCACCATTTTAATATTATATTAATCTCCATTAATCAAATTAAAAAACCTGGACTTCTATTGCAACAGTTGTGGCATAATTTTCTTTGCTGCAAGCCTTCCCCTCCACCCCTGCAGGGGAAGGCACAGATATAAAAACACTAATTGTGTTTACAGTACTTTTGAAACTTCAACACCCTTTACAAACATTAGCTAATTTATCTTCACTCTAGCCTGTGATGTAGGCAATGATTTCTTCCCCCTTTATATAGATAGAAAAAGAAAGGATACTGAGACATGGACAGATGGTGTTATTACTTGTCTAAGGCTAGAAGATGAGTTGGTGGTAGAACCAGAGTTAGAAGTTAGGACTTCTTGACTACCAGGTGTTACTCCTACCCCTAGACCATGGCTTCTCTAAGTGTTGAGCTACTAAACAGATTTTGAAAGTAAACAATATAGGGTAGATTCTTCAGTATATTGCAGCTGCTGCCCTGTATCACTCTGACAATGTAAAGCAGCTGTAAACTCAGTTTAAGCAGCTAGTTAAGACAAGCTTATAGCTGGTTTGCATCACTGGAGTGGTGTGAAGCAACCAGATTTCTCCTTTAAGACTACATATTAAGCTCTTTCAGCTGTTCTTTATGCCTTTGAAATGGCAATATATTCATTTTGCAAAAACATTATACACACACACAAGCAATTTTGAAGGGCACTTGGAATAAATACAATTTATATTTTTAATTTTAAAAAGGTACATTTTCAACAAGTTTGATTTTTTTTCTAGATTATGGAGTTTAGGTGAAAAGTTAAACTTTTTTTTTTATGATGGGGGGGGGGGGAAATCACATTAGTCATTCCTACACCAAAATACTTGCTTGTCATAACACTTGTCTGAAGAAGATTTGAAGTCCCCCCAACTTCCTGGTAGGTTATAAAGGACACTGAGGGTTACATAGCTGTTCTATATCAAAAACTCACCTGCTGTTGATTAACAGCCCACTCCACCTGTTTTTGCTGAGATTTCACACATTTTAAAAAACAGGATTTGCACTGTTATCAAGTTGTAATAAAAAATGAAAGCTACAGCAATGAAGTATAAAATAATGCTGTTGGGCTGTTAATAGGAAAAGGCATGTTTTGTAATATGGGAACAAATTCTGCTTATCTTAGTGTCACATGACCTTGGGTGGACTGAGGGTCACTCCTACAAGAAGGATAGAAGGTGTCTAAACAAAATCAAGATGGCTACTGGCGGACATTATGTCTACATTGCACATTCCCTTTGGTTGAACGTAAGGTACATATACTATCCTCCTCTCCACTCCCCACCAACAACAACATGGGTATAAGTGGCAGTGTAGACAGTGAGGCACTGCTTAGGAGAGTACAGTAAAAGACACTTCTGAATCAGGTGGGTATGTACCCAGCTGTACATCCTACAGGCATTCTGATTAAAATATTAGTACTGTGAAATATTAAAGCACATGTTAAATGGCTAACAGATCTCTACAAGTAGGCATCAATGGGAAATGTTAATCAAATGGGGATGATTTCAGTGGGATTCTGAGAGATTGGCACTAGACCAAATGCTATTCAACATTGTAATAAATGATCTGGAGATAAATATAAAATAGCTGCTGATAAAGTTTGCAGATGCCAAGAAGATTGTCAAAGTGGTAAATTATGATGAGGACAGGTGAGAGGTGACTGTTAAGGAGTTAACACCACCAGAACTGTTAGCCACTCACACACATTCTTCGAGGCCATGCCAGCCCTGACTTCCACTTGCAGATTATCAATAGGTGCACCCAAATCCCTTTGAATTGTTCTCCTGTGATATCTAGACCCTGACACCGGCTACATAGAAATCCCAGACCCACTGCCCTTAAAGGAGCAGTGTATCCCAGTTTGCTAGTTTTACCTGAAAGCCCCACTCCTGTAAAACACACAGCACTTGTAATAAAACAAAAGATGGGTTATTTAAGAAAGGGTTGCAATTTAACTAGAAACTAGAGAGCGTGATGGAAACAAATGGTTACAATACAAAACAAATCATAAGAACATGAATCTGGGTCTACACTTATTAAGAGTTACCTTTCCTATCTAATAAAGTAGGTCATTCTCCCACCCCCCACTCCATCTTCCACAAAGTTTTTGCCAAGCTGGCTGGCTTCACAGGAACCAGGACTTAATTTTTCATGAGAAAACCCCTGCTCCTCCAAACTATCACCTCTGAGTTCTACTGAAAAAGTTTATTGTCTCCTCATAGGCAGGATGATTCCTTTTCTATTGTAATGTTCCTTTTTTACACTAAGTTGTTGTGATTGTTTGCTGTGTCTGATGGTTTTGCCTTGAAAATCTTGGGACGGAGCAAGGCTAGACCATTGAGCCTTCTATTACATCACCAGCTAACCAGGGCAGGGCTGATGACTAAGTTTTATATCAAGACCAAAAAGCATACTTTCAATATAGCTGAATTATTCCTTAAGAAAGCCATGGGGTCCAAGAGGGAAAGTCCTCTCATGGATCAGTAACTGGTTAAAAGATAGGAAACAAAGGGTAGAAATAAATAGTTAGTTTTCGCAAGGGGAAGAGGAAAATAGCAGGGTCCCTCAAAGATCTGTATTGGGATGTGTGTGGTTCAACATATTCATGAATGATCTGGAAAAAGAGATGAACAGTGAAGTGGCAAATTTTTCAGATGATAGAAAATTATCCAAGATAGTTACGTGCAAAGCTGACTGAAGAGTTACAAAAAGATTGCATTAAACTGGGTTACTGGGTAACAAAATGGCAGATGAAATTCAATGTTGATAAATATGAAGTAATGCACATTGGGGGGAAAAACAACTTTACATACAAAATGATGGGGTCTAAATTACCTGTTACCACTAAAGAAAGATCTTGGGAGTCATCGTACATAGATATCTGAAAACATCTGCTCAATGTGCAGCAGCAGTCAAAAAAGCTAACAGAATGTGTGATGGGGTGCACTCACCTCTTGTGAGTGCCTCTTGTTAGCTGCACTCTTTCCTTTCTCTGCTCCCAGTGCCCCTGGTGACTATTGCCCTTGTCAGGCAGGTCTTCAGTGGCTCTGTCCTCCGGCCAAGTAACACACAGTCAAAGTGAATAAAGGAACCCCTTCTGGGGTAACAAAGTCCAGCAAACAGCTGGTCTTCTTGAAGGTCTTCAGCCCCACTTCTATTTAAATTTTAGCCCTTCTTGTTTTTTTGTATTGAGTCTTATCCCCTTCTTGGGGCTTAGGCCACTTCCACAGTGGCCAGTGGGGGGAAATCCGGACCCACCCACTACTCTGGGTCCAACTCCAGGAACCCTATAAACTGCAGCCATTCACTGCTTCCCTTCAATGCAGTCATGGGCTGCTTCCCACTCAGTCCCATCACCTTCTTGGGTTCTCTGTCTGTTCCCTGCTTGAGCAGGGTCTCTCCTTTGTCTCCTTGCCTGGAGAGTTTTGCAGTCCTATCCCCCTGTGATCAGGGTCTGTCTCAGGCCTCCTCACAGGGAGAGTTTCTCTGTCTTCCAGTCCTTCTTCTCTTTTCTGGTCCCAGCCAGCAACTGACGTGCTCAGGCCCTGTAGTGCCTTTTAACTAAGCCTGCTGCATTCTGATCAGCTGCTTCCCTGCAGCCATTTTAGGCAAGCCTGGAGACCCACCTTCCCTGCTCTTTTCCTGGGGTGGGGTGTGATAGACTCATAAGGCCTCCAGCAGGGAGCCTCAAACATCCTGGTTCACCCTGTCACAGAATGTTAGCAACCATTAGGAAAAGGATAAATAATAAGACAGAAAAAATCATAATGCCGCTATATAAATCCATAGTATGTGCATACTTTGAATACTGCATACAGTTTTGGTTGCCCTATCTCAAAAAAAGATATATTAGAATTGGAAAAGGTGCAGAGAAGGGCAATACAAATAATTACAGGTCTCAACAGCTTCCCACACAAGGAGAGATTAAAAAGACTGTGACTGTTAGCTTAGAAAATAAACTATTAAGGAGAGATATGATAGAGGTGTATAAAATCATGAATGGCATGGAGAAACTGAATATGGAAGTGTTATTTATCCCTTCACATAACAGATGAATATGGGGTAATTCAGTGAAATTACTAGGCAGCAGGTTTAAAACAAACGAAAAGAAATACTTCTTCACACAATGCACAGTCAACCTGTGGAGCTTGTTGCCAGGTGCTGTTGTGATGGTCAAAAATATGACTTGGTTCATACAAGAATTAGATAAGTTCATGGAGGATAGGTCCATCAATGGCTATTAGCCAAAATGGTCAGGGATGCAACCCAATGCTCCGGGTGTCTCTAAATTTCCAACTGACAGAAGTTGGGATTGGATGACAGGGGATAGATCACTAATTGCTCTGTTCTGTTCATTCTCTCTTAAGCGTTTAGCACTGGCCACTAAAAGAAAACTGGGCTAGATTGGCCATTGGTCTGACCAGTATGGCCATTCTTATGTTCTTAAATATTACTCATGCATACATCTTGCGATGATTATGAGTCTTAATAAATTATGAGCTCTCTATAGATGCCTTATACATTAACCCTTATGGATAAATACCCTGCAAGATGTGTGTTTCGTGTAGTGAATTTGTCAGACCTGAGACAAGAGTTGTTTGTGAAGAACAAGGGACCCTTTGCCAAGGATCCTCTGTGTTATGCCTGTGATGTTTTGGAGGTCAGTTGATCTAATGGTCATTTCTGACCTTAAATTATATGAATCTATGAGTCCAGTAAAAGGAAGACTAAAATGTCAGACTTCAGGTCATCCTCTGTTACCTCCTTCCTAGACAGCTCTATTTGTATATTCTATTAAATGTATGTATTAATTTGTGGTTGTTCTCTTTTAGATGATATGTTTTATATGCATTTGATTTAAAAGGAAAAGATGTAAGGAAATTAATTCAGTGGCTAGTGGCCCTGCCACATGACAGGCATATTATCTTTTGTAACCCTAGCACATTTCAGGTGATTGTGATCAGGAAATAAAGAACACATTCAATAGAACTCCTGTGTGTTACATGTTTCGTATTCTAAAGAGTCCTCTCCCTTAAGAATTGCTCCTCCAGATGTATAAGGAACTCCTAATGACCATGGACAAGAAAAGTGTATGTGGTCCAAGGAGGTATGAAGGAGTTATTGATTAGAGTTTCATAAACTGTTCTGTTGATGATGCAAAAGATAGAATAGAATTCAATTCACTTTACAGCATTAACAGGAGCAAAAAGCAATTATTATTTTATAACAGCACTTATGTCAGCAGATCAGTCTGAATACGCAAAAGGGTCTGTTAAGTAAGAGGAAGCTATTTTTACATAGCTACTTCTCAGAGTAAAACTGCAGTTAAAGTATCAAAGTAATTAATGCCCAAACTACTAAGAAAGCTATTTGTCCAGACAAATAGTTGTTTCCAACATGTACTTGTGAAGATTAGGGTTTCGTTATTTTTTGTGGGGTGGGGGGTCAATTTTCTAAAGTAACCACGCAAAGTAAGAAACGCTGCACATGATGATGTGCAGTTTACATTTACAGCATATAGGCACCTCTTCATATGATTTTGGGACAGCATCATCTAGGAATATAAATAACACTTCAGCAGGCATTTCCGGTTTCTATAGAACTCGGAAAAAGGAATTAAAAGGACTGTGCATGTACCAATGAATCTCCTGCTGCCTACAGATCACAGCACTAATCCCCCACATCAGATTATGCTGCACTAATTATTCATCTGTCTAACCCTTACTTCTATTGGAAAGTAGTGCTCCAGGCAGAAAAGACCATAAAATAGTCTATTCAGCTCAGCTAATAGATTAAATATTAATAAATGTTATTTCTAATGGCAGTTGTTAAAGAACTATTTTGGGGAGAAGAAGTGCTGGTTAAAAAATATGCTGGAGGGTTAGCATGTAATTTCTAGTGCGCTAAAGGACTGTCATTTGAGCCTTAGTTACGCTAACTGAGTTGTGCAACTATGCCAGGGGATGAGTTTGCAAATATTTGTGCTTGAGGCAGTGAGGAATTTCTGAAAGTGGAAAAGAAAGAAGACTGTGTTTCAGTGATCTTGTTGTGTGCAACCAGCACATCATGTTACAGGATAGACTGGAGGTTGGGAAGAGGAGGGGGTGACACAAAAATCTGATAAATAAAATCAGTCTTTTTCCACTTGTTTGGTCGCTTTCCGCTTCTCCCTCCCTTTAATCAGAACCATAAAAACTAAAGTACAAAGTTAAACGTGCTCCAGCTAACAAAGATAAGCAAAGAGAAAAGGATGCAAAAAATACACAAGAATACAATATATCAAGAACAGAGAAAAGTTTGGTCTCAAAAGGATAGCCTGACTCAAAAAATCATAGAATCCCTGGTTATACACCTTTAGTGAAACAAATTAATGTGGAGATAATTCAAATATATTATAACTGTTATGTTGACAGTGATGAATATTGAAATAGTAATTGTAGACTAAAAATCAGTAGCTAATGGTCCATGTTTATAAGTTACCCTGTGGCAAAGTTGTTAATCATTACTGTAATGATGGGCTCGGTGCAAATTATTGCTACTGATGAGTCTAAATATTGCCGCAAATATACTTGGAATTATTTTAAAATTTAAGTCAGGTTTTTCACCTAGAAGAGAAGACATTATTAGTCGTAAATTATGATCACCATAAATTTATTATTAATGCTGAAATCCTACATTAGAAATTTGTTCAGCTTCCAAAAGATGTATTTAATGATTGTCAACTGTAAACTCAGTTGCTAATGGAAATTACCAGAGCAATACATTACTCTCTTCTTTATTCATTAAGAGCTGCAAAAGATTATGTCTACCCTTTGGAGACCTTTACATTTGCCATTTAATAATAAAAGTTATTATGCCATAAATTGTACGTACGCTTTTTACACCTGTTGACAAAGGATCAAATTTTGTCCTTGGAAATGAACACACAACTCTCACTATTGCCAGAGCTTTGCCTGGAGTGAAAATATTTTCCCAGGCAAATATGCACAGCAGTGTTTGTTGAGAATTTGGATGTGCTAAAGGCCCATGTATCTATTTCAGAGAGGAAAAAAACTACACATTTGAAATTGTCTCTCTGGTGCTGAATTTGGGGATTGGGAGTGAGAGAAACAGAAACACACAAAACAAGTCCAAGAAAAAAAGTTGTACCTCATTTTGTACAGTCTCCATTTCTGTCCTGTTTCTTAATAATAAAAACCCTCTTTAAAATCCATTTTTATCAGGATTCCTCCTTTATGTGTTGTCCTCACCAATAATCCCATTGTATGACCCCTTTCCTGAATTGTCTTGTGTTTCATCCATCTTTTAGGCATTGGGTAAAATTTTAAAAAATGCCTAAGTAACTTAAGAGCCCGAGTCCAATTTTCACAAGTGACTTAAGCACTTAGGAGTCTAAGTCCCATTAACTTGCAGGCTCCTGAGTCATTTAGACAGTTTGAAAATTTTATCCTTTGTCAGTTACCAGTGTAGCCATGCTGATGTAACTGCACTGGTGCATACCCCTAGTGTACACACACTGCACCAGTGTAAATACATTTCAAATTGGCTCAAATCACAGGCGTGCTCTACACTACAAACTTAGGTTTCAGAGGGGTAGCCGTGTTAGTCTGTATCAACAAAAACAACGAGGAGTCTTTGTGGTGCCACAAAGGTGCCGCAAAGACTACAAACTTAAGCCATGTTAAGTTGATCTAATAATATATGAGTCTGCACTACCGAGTACCTTCCACCAACCTAAGTGGCCTGTAAAGTCAACTTCTGTACTCCAACTCCGCAAGAGGTGTAGCGCTTGATTTGACATCCATGGGTCAACATGGGGATAGTGAAGACAATGCATCGTATAATTCAAGTGAATTGACCTCCAGGAGGTGTCCCACAGTACTCCACTCTGACCGCTCTGGAGAGCACTTTCAACTCCACTGCACGTCAGCCAGGTACACAGGAAACAGCCACTCTCCTATTAAAGCTCCAGGAACTTTTGAATTTTCATTTCCTGTTTGATCAGCATGGAGAGTTCGCCAGCACAGCTGATCATGGAGACTCAAGGCCACAAATGCACTCCAGCATAAAGTACCCAGGAGGTGGTGGATCTTATTGCTGTGTGGGGAGAAGATCCTTTGCAGGCACAGCTCTGATCCAGCAGAAGAAATGATGACATCTATGCCAAAATCATGCAGGGCATGGGGGAGAAGGACACGCAGCAGTGCTGCGTGAAAATAAAGGAGCTTTGACAAGCATACCAGAAGATAAGGGAGGTGAACAGTCGTTCTGGTTCTGCCCCACAGATATGCCACTTTTATGAAGAGCTGCATGTGATTTTCAGCGGTGACACCACCACTACCCCAAAATGCTCCATGGAGACCTCCCAGGAGCCCCGGGCGACCTCGAGAAGGTTTCTGGGAACGGCTGCCTTATTTCATCCCCCATGGTAGGACATTTTCCCGCACCACTCCAGTATTAACTCTGCTGGCATCATTGCAGCACACAGCATTGCAGCATAAGGACCAGGTCTGTATGCAGACGCTTGCAGCATCTGCTCCCTTGCCACCTCGGTTACCCTCAGGAGAGTGATATCGCATAGTGGAAATGGAGTACGTTTTCAATGCTAGCCCTTAAAATGCAAACAGTTCAACAAGTAATCCGCCCCTTGTTTGGTGAAATCTGGGTCACACAAACATGCTTTCCCAAAAGTGCCATGGTTGTGATTGGAAGGGATCACCATGTATTGTAAGCAGCATTGAAAAAAAGGAAGGGGGTGGGGATGGGTTCCTGTTTGTCTCCCTTCTCCCCCAACCTGGTGCCCCTTTTGTTAAAAATAAACTATTTGGGGGACTTTACACTGGTGTCTGTCCTCAAGCACCATCCAGGTTGCTAGGGGAAAGGGTCTTAAGTTCCAACCAGTGATCCCAAGGATATCTTCACAAAAGCAGCAGCAGAAGACCTCTTGCCCATGCCTCATGGTCTTACTCACCATGGCTGGAGCAGCAAACCAATTCTTTCCATAGCCAGCGGTTGAGATTATGTTATGGCTTGCAGTGAAGTGTATTGAGGGGTGTTTTTTTAATTACAAAAAAAATCTTGCACCAGAAACAATGTATGCAATGTCAATGCGACCCTTGTGCTTTGCATTCCTTGCAGCTGAAACCTTCTCCATCGGACCATCCTCCACACTGAGGCTACATCTACACTACAGGGGGGAGTCGATTTAAGATACGCAAATTCAGCTACGTGAATAGCGTAGCTGAGTTCGACGTATCGCAGCCGACTTACCCCGCTGTGAGGACGGCGGCAAAATCGACCTCCGCGGCTTCCCGTCGACGGCGCTTACTCCCACCTCCGCTGGTGGAGTAAGAGCGTCGATTCGGGGATTGATTGTCGTGTCCCGACAGGACGGGATAAATCGATCCCCGAGAGGTCGATTTCTACCCGCCGATTCAGGCGGGTAGTGTAGACCCATCCTGGGTCAGAGACTTTTCCAGATTAGAAGTCGGAAAAAAGAAGACTTGGGAGGACATGTTCAATGAGCTACTCTCGGAGGCACGCGTTGACAAGACGGAGCTCAGAGCATGAAAGATCACACTGTCCAAGAACCTGGACACGGACTGGGAGGTTAGGAGAGCATGCAGGGAGCAAGAGCGTGTCATGCAGGAAGAGATGCTACAGATTATGAAGGCGCAATCAGATATGTTGAGGTGTCTGGTTGAGGTTCAAGAAAGGCAGCTGGATGCTAGAGTCCCTCTGCAGTCTATGCTGAACCTGCTGCCATCGTCACCAAGTTCCACATCCTTCTCCCCAAGATGTCCTATGAGGCGGGAGGGGAAAACTTCTGTATCCCTTGCACTTAACACCAGGGGAGGGTACAAGGACCAAAAGGCACCCATTCCCACACCTTTGATTGTTATTGCAGTGCATCTGTAAGCAAACTGTCCTTGTTTCCCCCCCCCCACACACACACACAGTGTTATCAGCCCTTTTGCCCCACATTATCTTACTTTTCTTTGCTGTTTTTGTGAGCATAATAAAACTTAATGGATTGAGGAGAAAAGGCTCATTATTCATTCAACACACAGTGGTTGGTGGGGGTGGAGTTGACAGGGGAGAATATGCAATGAAGGGGACAGTTTGGTAAGGAACAACATAGATCAGTGTCTCATTGCTGAAACTGGTTTACAAAGCCTCATGGAGACGAAGAGCCCTTTGATGTGTTCTTCTTATTGCCTGGTTGGCTGGCAGGCAATCTGCCTCAACCCCTCACTCCGCAGAAACTTTTCTCCCTTTGTTTCACAGATATTATGGAGCACACAGCAAGCAGCAATAACACTGGGGATATTGCTTTCACTGAGGTCTAACCTACTAAGCAAACAACACCAGTGACTTTTTAAATGTCAAAAGGCACATTTCAGCACCATTCTGAACTTACTCATCCTATGGTTGAACCAGTCCTTACTGTTGTCCAGGCTGCCTGTGTACGGCTTCATGAGCCCTGGAAGCAAGGTGTAAACTGGGTCTCCCAGGATCATGATTGGCATTTCAACATCACCAATGGTTATTTTGCAGTCTGGAAAGAAAGTCTCTGTTTGCAGCTTATTGAACAGACCTGTGTTCCAAAAGATGTGCGTTTCATGCAGCTTTCCCGACCATCCCACGTTGATGTCAGTGAAACGGCCCCTGTGATCCACCAGCACTTGCCACACCATTGAGAAGTACCCCTTTTGGTTTATCTTTGGCAAGGGGGTCTGGTACTAAGATAGGGATATGTGTTCCATCTATCACTCTACTGCGTTAATGCTAGTGAGGATGTACTCTGCTGATACAATGAGCATAGTGTGGACACGCAAGATCGACTTGCTTAAATCGGAGGCTCGATGTCAACTTACATGAAATCCACTTAACTTTGTAGTGTAGACATGGCCACAGTTTACATAGGGACAGCACATTTATGCTTGGAGATTGCACCAGTGCAGGTAAAGCGCTGACTAGCCCTTCCCTGGCATCCACTTATAGATAACCTCTTAAACTAGAAGATCTTTTTTAGCAGCTAACATGTCTTTTTTTATGTTTCCAATTCTGTGGTTGAATCCTTTAGTGCAGTGGCTCTCAGCCTTTCCAGACTACAGTACCCATTTCAGGAGTCTGATTTGTCTTGCATACCCCCAGATTTCACCTCACTTAAAAACTACTTGCTTACAAAATCAGACAAAAAAAAAATACAGAAGTGTCACAGCCACACTATTACTGAAAAATTGCTCACTTTCTCATTTTTACCACATAATTATAAAATAAATCAATTGGAATATAAATATTGTACTTACATTTCAGTGTACAGTATATAGAGCAGCATAAACAAATCATTGTCTATATGAAATTTTAGTTTGTACTGACTTTGTTAGTGTTTTTTATATAGCCTGTTTTAAAACTAGGCAAATATCTAGATGAGTTGATGGAACCACTGGAAGACCTCTAACTACCCCACGGAGCACATGTACCCTTGTCTGAACACCACTCCTTTAGTGCAGCTTTCTGTTGCATGTGTGTAACCCTCTGGAAGCCACTGAGTTTTGATCATTTTAAGTGACCCATGGGTCTTCATTTATTTCTTTATTTAAACCTAAGTCTAAAACTCATTAACTTGAGCTAAGGTTGCTCAAATGTACAGCAAAAGAATCATATCCAATGAAATGCTAATCTCCAATCATTAGTCTGCTATTATCATGACATTCCATTATACCAACACACTAAGGCGCTCTCGCTAACACATTCACTTACGTTCAACAGTCCTTTCACTCTCTATCCACTAATCAAATAACTGAAAATTGCACTGCAACACCCAACCATAATGCCAATTTGTGAATCAGTTGTTGTGTCTAGAGCAGGATCTTGCCCCTATATTATGTATACTTGCTGACACATATGTTGCTGAAATGTAAATATTGTTAGGTTTTCTGCTGCATCTACCCAAATTGAGGTAATGCTGGATTAGATCTAAACCACAATACAGAGTAGTTTAAAGTATCATTTGGGAGGAACAAGCTCATTAGAAAAGAGACAACTTTTCTTTAGATACATGCATTTCTTGATAACCAGCAGTGATAGAAAACAAAATGCAGGTCAAGCACCTCACAGCTTAATGAGGTTTGGTGTGTATATGTACATATTATGTTTGCTTCAGTGTGGCAGTAGTTTTTAAGGCTGTTGTATCAGCTCTAACTCCTAAACCAAGACACATTTTGGGGGGCAAATTTTAAATGGCTTGGACTGCTAAAGTGGACAATTGCATTCACAGTGGCAGGTGGAAATAACATTTGTGTCTGGTGAGCATTCTCAAAGAGGAACGTTGCTGCACCCAGCAAAAGTTATGCCTGTCACTGCGAGAGAGTGGGTGTAAAAAAGCATCCTCCAAAGAACTTTCCACACATTGCATTTGAGTGCAAGTGGATAATACGATGCAAATCCTTAGTGTCAGAAGTTGTAC
The DNA here is from genome assembly GCF_013100865.1 of Trachemys scripta elegans. NCBI lineage: Eukaryota > Metazoa > Chordata > Testudines > Emydidae > Trachemys > Trachemys scripta. The sequence continues at coordinate 219,306,051 of NC_048298.1, forward strand.
CCATAGCAGTCTGTAGAGGATGAGTAGCCCACACTCCAGCTTTACCTCATTAACCATCCCATGCAATAAAGGGCTGGATGAAAACACACATAAATATCCCCCCTCTGATGAAGGATTTGGTGGAGTTTCTGTAGGACAGCAAGTTGTGTTTATCAATATCCAACCCAGAATGAGGGGGAACAAGCAGGAGTCAACACAGGGAGGTTATAAAGCTCAACTATATCCTGAATTCAAAGGCCAGATTCCTCAAAACCTTGCAATTTAATTCGTCACTAATTCCTGGGTAAAGTGGACATAAAATGTGACATCTGGTGTAAAAATTCAGTCTAGAACCAATGTGAAAAATCATGATTTTGTAAAGTTTTACATCCACTGTACCCTCATTTCTCACAGGTGGAGGAGGGGCCATCTGTGTTGGAGGGCAAAGGGCTTTATGCATTTACTTGATGAGGTGGACACATGTACCTGACTGAATAGGAATCGTGGCCAGATGCTACAAAGAAAACCAAAGAAATAGGGGAAAATCCCCTTAAATATTATATTTAATTATATATTGGAGTTAAATTAAATCCTACACTCTGTGGTGCATTGAGTGGATTGGTGCTCTCCTCTAAGCAAGACAGCTTCACAATTTTATTATTACAAATACTACATTAAAAAAAAGTACAGATATATCTATTTGGAACAAAAACCAGAAGCAGAGTGGTGCTTGCCACTTGCTATAGCTTGTCCATGATATTTAGCAAAGGCTGTATTCAAACTGGAGGATACTATATGACCATGATAGTATAATGCATAGGAAACTGAATATTTTAGGGATATGTTTCCAAAGTGGTTCATGGGAATTACATGCACAAATCCTTTATTTAGTTAACAAGATTAGTGTGGAGGACTCCTGCACAGTGCTTAAATAATAGATCCATTAAAAGTTACCAGATTATAGTTACAAAACTGCACAACATGAATGTAAAGTAGGAAAATTCACCAGTTGCAGAGCTGTTAACTCATAATTGACAAATTCATAAATATTTATGAAGTTGGGTGCTAGTCATTTCTAGGTGACATAATTGCCATTTAACACTCATTTCTCCCCTCTCTTTTTAAAATATAAAATGCACGCGATAGTCAAAATGGACAGATATTTACTTACCCAGTACATGCTTTGAATTGCAAGGGTCACATTTTCTAGTTAAATATCTGTCTGCCTGCATTTCAAAAGCACCCATCATCATAGCATCTAAAAGTCTGGCTGTGTCCCTGGTAAAGAGAAATAGCCTTGTGCCTCTATTTTTGTCTGTGCCTCTGTCAGTCATTTCAAATAGCCATATGTGTCAGAGACTTAATGATTTTAATTATACAGGATGTGATAGTATATATATGTTGCACTCTTCCAAATGATTATAATAAATTTTAAACAAAATTGTGCAGTCTAGATCTTTATGGAAATAAATCTCTCTGTGTAGATATGATTATAAAATTAATTACCCAGAGCCATAGGTGTGTCCATGTTCCTTTACAAACCAATAAAAAGGTAGATCCTGGCCCTATAATTTAACAGCCAATTTTTTTCTTCTATTGCACCCAGGGAACTCCCTATGACTTCATGGGGACTGTGCTAACCAGATTTAGGACCTGTATTATATTTAACACAGTAAGGGAAAATATTAAGCAAAAGTTGAAGGTGAGAGCTATGGGAGAATGAGGGTTCTACAAGTGAAAGATCTAAAGATATGTTCAGTGGCTGCTGGTTCCCGAAATAAATCCCATGATACCATAGCTTTCTGTATCATGCCGACAGACCATTTTCTGCAGAGATCACAGTGAAGGATTGGATGGATGATGGGGACGTGGTCAGAAAGACTACTACCACTTTTCCCTTCTTCTAGCATGCTACCTGCTTCCGAATGAAAAAGTGACATGGGAAAGGGTAAGGTGGGAAACAGTTTTATGACTGTGTGACCCCTTTAGTCTTTCCTCCACGTCATGAATCCTTTCCTATTTCTCTTTGCCTCAATTCTGTTGTTATTCTCCTATCTCTCAATGCTTTCTTTCTCCACTTGCACTCCTTCATTCAGACATATCACCAATTCACCCCATTCCCCCAACTCAGAAACCCTTACTCCCCTACGGTTTTGTACCTGGAGAACCAAGTGCTGAGGCAGCAGGGAGCATATGCAGGAAGATGAGTCTCATAACCTGATTCTGTAGGTTCTATAGCCTAATAAAAGGTCTAAATTCCCTGCTCCACACCTATTCCTTTTGTTGCCTGAAGCCCATGTGCTGCAAGGACTGCTGAACTTCCTAAGGAGCTCTCATAACCTAGGCCAGCTGTGAGTTTCCTCATAGTGACTGTGGTCTGAACTGGTCTCTAGCTGACCCTGGATACAGGTGGGCTGCATGTATGGCAGACAGAGAGTGAAGAGACATCATAGTCCCTGTACTTCAGGTGTGCCAAGAGCAGCTCTGTCACTGAAGGATCCATCCTTGTAAAAGGTAAGGCCAGAGGGAAGAGTAAAGATCGCATGGGCAAACTTAGGCTACGTCTACACTACAAAGTTAAAGTGATGTAAGTTACATCAACATCCAGCCATTGCTATAGTTAAAGAACTGTTGCATGTCCACACTACGCTCCTGATGTCGGTGGAGCGCATCCACAATAGCAGCTCTTGCATCGACACAGAGAGCAGTGCACCGTGGGTAGCTATGCCACTGTGCAACTGGCCCCAAGGTGTTTTGGGAAGAGTTTGCAATGACTTGTGGGGCCAGGTTCAGTGCCACATGATGCAGGTTTCTCAATCCCATCATTCCATGGTTTTCCATCCTACTAGGTTTCCAGTGGCTTTTCAACTGCCCTCGTAACCTGCAAGCCAGCCATCTCTGTCAGAAAGCATGGACACTGCACTGCTCTTCAGTCTTGTGCTGTGTGTTATGAACACAAGGCTATAAGAGGAGCTCGATGAGAGGAGCTATTCAGTTGAGGGAGGCCTTGAAGGAGCATTTTAACACTGAGCCACAGTAACGTGTGTTGCTATAGTGTGCTGAACCTGGCACTGTTTGTTTGCAACGTGCTATGAACCTTGCTGTGTGTGCCCGACTGTAACAATGCACATGCACCTATTACTATTGTCTTGAGTGTTAGCAGCAGCCACCATGTGATGGAGAATAATAAAGATAAATTCCATAAGTATATTTTTATCTTACACTCATGCAAACATAGCTATGTAATGCTGAGGTAAACTTCATAAGTGCAGGGAAAAGTATCTTTACAGGGAATGGAACAGGGAATTTTCCAGCACATACACCAAGGAGACTCTCACAGCTGGTATATGTGTGGCTGTCATTGTGTTTAATCTCCCATGGCGTGGAGTGCCTTGGGTACTGCTGAGGCACTGGAAGATACATAGAATTGGGCAGGGGAGTGTAGGGAGGTCCTTGTGATTCTCTCCCCCTGCCTTCTTACAGTGAGTTCTCCCCACAGACCCAGCCACAGTCCCACAGCCTCCTCTCCCCTCAGACCCAGGAGATCCACCACTTCCCGTGTACTGCAGGCAGCAGCGTGTTTGCTGCATGGAGCCGGCATGCTCAGCTGGGCAGTAGCTATGTGAGTTCTGCACACCTAGCAAACAGGAGCAACCTCAAAGCTTCTTGCGGCTTTAAAAGGGGAGAGGAATATTCCTGTGTACTGGGCAGTGGAGTTCAAAACGGTGTCTAGAGCAGTCACGGTGGGCATTGTGGGATACCTTCTCGAGGCCACTTAGGGCAACATAAGCAACACAGTGTCTACACTGACACTGTGTCACTCTCACTACATCGCCCAAAGCATTATGCCTCTCGTCGAGGTGGTTTTATTATGTCAGCATACAGGAGAGCTAAAGTGGCAGGAAGAGCATTGCAGTATGTACACCTTCATAGTTAGGTCGACATAAGCTGCCTTCTGTCAACTTAACTATGTAATAGACAAGCTCTTAGTTATGACATTTGCCTGACTTTGAGCGCTATCCTTTGCAATCTTAATATTATTTTAATATATGCCAGGCTTTGGGGCAGGGGGGATTTGTTTGTTTGTAATGCTATTATATATGTGTGTGTGTGTATTGCAATGACAAAGGCACATAAGTGGCAAACAATTATGAAGAGAATTTAAGCCTCTCATATTATTATGTTGCTGGGATTGAATGTTGCCATTTTTATGTTTAAGACCCATGTCGTGTAATTTTGAAGTGAAACAGTCCTCGAAGTGGAAAAAGAACAAACCCTGGCAGACAGACAGTAATATTTTCTTTGGGATTGGTAGACTGTTGTATTGGCAGGAGTCAAGCAAAAGAGAGAACATTGTGACTCATTGAAACAACTGACAGAATATAGAGGGCATATGTGATGGAAATATAGGTTTTTAAGGCCTGCTTTATATAAAAAATCATTTATATTCACATCTAGAAGAACTTCAAAATGTAAATGAAGAGGGAAGAATCTACATATCTGCAAATAGGATATGCTTTTATGTATGTGTCAAAAGCTCAGTTTCATCTCAGTTGAGAATTTGTACTGCTACATTTTGTAATGAAATTGCAAAGATAAATAAAGATTATCGTACAAATATTGCCTTTTTGTGAAGACTAGCAATACCTGAATTTCTTATAACCTGCATGGAAAATTACTTTTTTACAAAGTACTATACTTAAAAACAGACTGGGCTTCTTTCCAAAGTGCCTGTAGTGCTGAAATTGTACTAGAAGGCACAGCTTGAAGTTGAACTTGGGGTTGATTCCATCATACATAAATTGCTTTGAAAAAAAAAAAAGAACACTATAGGTTACTGCAGGGAAAACCAAAACAAAGCCTTGCATTATTATCTTTTTTTTAACTTGTGTTACTGCTTTGCAAATATAGCTATGAAATGGAGGGTCTAATTCCTTTCTCACTTACATACTGTAACTATTCACTTCAGAAAAGTTATGCCTGATTTACATCAGGAAGCAAAAAGAATCAAGCCCAGAATCTCAAATTATATTTTGCTGAAGCAAATGAAATGTTGAGTGGTATGCACCGCATGCAGCACATCTGCCGTGTTTACTGGTTAAGGACAAGTACTCTCTGTACTGCAGTTCAGAATAAGCTTAGCTGCTAAAACATTAACATGCAAATGAAATATTGTGTGCCTATCTGTCTGCCTGATTACTGGCTGGGTATCTTTAGATTATATTAGAATTTGGTTTTAGTGATCAACACTTAACTATTCTGAAGCTGTTCCATGCACAAATCTAGACGCCATAGATGCAGTCCTTGACCCTGAAACCTGTGTAGACATACCTATGTTGAAAGAGGTCCATTCTGCTGTAAAGAAACTGTGATGCAGGCGTGCTGCTGGACTCGGCATAACGCCCAAACTTCTCATTTGCAACTCAGTAGGACCAGATGAAGCCATTTATGGATGAATCATAACAATTTAAAAATAGCTTGTTTCTCATTTGGATTATTAACCAATGGAACTGCTCAGCATTTTATGTGCAATAGTTGCTACTTGAGCTGTGTTGTTTACTTGTGATTGGTCAGATAAGTCTTGCTTTTTTCCATGATTGCACAAGTGCGCACTTTTAGTGTGAATCCTCGCATATACGCATTCAATATTTAGTTTCTGCAAATGCTTGTATGTCCCGTTGCCCAGATTTGTCTACCTGTGAATTTGACTGCAAATATAAAGTGAACACAGCAGGGCCTAAAAATAGCCAAAGTGAACTCATTTAGAAATTCAAGTGAATGTTAATAGACAAGTCATTTTAATCAGTTTCCACAATTCTAACTGTAACTTTTAGGTGTATCAGATTGTACTTACTATTTAGTAAATATATGGAATCTGATTTCCATTTGTTGGGCAGCAAGGAGAAGGTTAATCACAAAACTCAGTAAGTGACTGTGCACAACAAGTATTGATGCAAAATGTCATTGCACTCTCTACTATCATCAAGAGCCTCATTTAGCAATGGAGGGGAGATGTTTCTGTCACCCTGATCTAAGCTGCAATTGAAAGAAGAAAGGTCAATTTCAATTTCCCTACACATCTTATGGTAATATCCTTTAACAACAAGCTGGAAGTCAGCCCAATCCAGGTGTTTTGGCATTAGAGCCCTTTCCCTTCTGATGTGAGATTCAGACAAACACTTCAAACCCTTGTTTCTGGAACTGGCAGATTTTTAATGTGACATGTAAGGGACACATTCACTCTGGCACAGGAAGATCCAGCAATTCCACATTCTTATAATCACCCATGTTTTGTATATTTCTAAGTACACTTGCAGTATATGTATATTCTTAATAATGTTGCCCCTTTTGACCCCAGAAGCTAATTAATGTTCAGGGCCCTGGGTATGTTCCATTCAGAAGTGGAAATTGATGGAGTCTGGTATTTTCTTTAATGGAATCTTGTTTATTTATAAGGAATGTACTTATCTCATAGAGCTAGAAGGGACCTTGAAAGGTCATTGAGTCCCATACCCTGCCTTCACAGCAGAAAGGAGTACTGTCCCTAACAGAGTTTTGCCCCAGATCCCCTAATGGCCCCCTCAAGGATTGAACTCACACACAACCCTAGGTTTAACAGGCCAATGCTCAAACCACTGAGCTGTCCCTCCCCATGTCCCTGAGCTATCCCTCCTGTGTCTCTGAATTCAGAAGGAACCAAGAACAAATGGAGCACTTTTTGAGATTACAGGTCCCAACCTCTCCAGCCAACAGCAGACTCAAAAGCTCTCTTTCTAGCTTTTTCCAGCATCACACTGTGCTCAACTGCTCACAGTCTCCTGCTTGGCTTTCTTTCCTCTCTCTCTCCCTCTCTTTCTCTGTTCTAGTCTGTTCTCAGATTCTGTGTGATCTTTCCCATCCCACATGTCATTCCCCCACCCAAACACAATATTCAGACAATAGCCCCTGAGCGAGTTCATACACACCTTTTGTCTTAAGTGATGGGGTGGTGGCTAGTCTTACAGTTATGTTAATCGAAGGATCAGTTCACACCTAACAACCTCAATGGGGTTTTAATTTGACCCATTAACAAGGTTTCATCCAGGTCATAATAAGAACAACAGCATGCAGTCTTCCCCACTGAGCTCTGTTAAATAACTTCTATTCTAACCATCCATATTTTGGTGTTCAAGTCCTATGCTAGTTGATGTTTTGTATCAAACTTCACATTATGTAGTGGTTCTGTGATACAGTCAAATGTACACAGTGGGCTGGGGCAAAGTCCACACAATTATTTCCCTCTTGTGATTTGAACCAGGGTCTGTGTGTTAACCAGCCATGTCATCTAATTTCCAGAAACACAATGTGAATCAGAAATAACATTTCTTTTGTGGGGATGGGAGTTTATGGGGGCAGAATATACTTTTGTTATAATTTTTAATATATTAATTTATTTTTAAAGAGTCTGTTAACTTGATGGTCAGATTCTCCAGACCATACCACTCCCTTTGTGCTATGCTTGTACACAAGGAGCAGAAACTGGTGCTATCTGTCTCTCTAAGGATTTCCCCAAAACAGATGAGTCCTCAGTGGCTGTAGGAGCTGGTATAGCCTGTTCCTACACCACCCCCTACCAGCCAGGTCCCATTTCAGAGTCTGTGCCAGGGGAGGGGCAGGGTGTGTTGGGTCGTGGCCACAATGTTGTGCATTCTGGCTGTTCCCAGATAGCAGATGATGGGGATTGTTACCAGATGGTGGAGTTCAGAAGCATAATTAGCTCCCTAAATGACAGCCCTCCATCCCTGCTGCACCTACTGAAAACTGGATGCAGCAGATAATTGAGGCCAATATTTTACACTGATTTTATTCCTCTGATTCTGATGGAGATGAGATTTTGCCATCCCAAGGGAACCCTCTTAGCAAAATAGCAAAAGATATTTTAATAAAACAAACACATTCATGTACTCTGATACCCAGGCTATTCTGTTCTTCTTCCTCCTTATAAAGCCTTCACAGTAGGTTTGTGCCCAAGGCTAGCTGGAGGGTATAAGCATAAGCAGCATTGCTTAAACAATAGCAAGGGATAATGAACAGCTGCCCCATTTCTGGTCCTGAAACACAAGGTTCTTGGGGTATAGGCATGTATCGTGAGGTCATCTATCTCCCGTGTATAGGAGTGGTGTTGAACATTCTTGGATTGACAGTTTGATTTCTCCCATGCCCATGAATACAAGTAAAGGGCAGCCATCTCATATGTAGCTCTGGTCAGAACCATTTTCAATCAAAGAATACAGTTCCATCAAAATCCAAACATTTTGTGAAATTGTGTCCATTTTGCTGAAATGCATTTCTGAGAAAAAGAAAGTTTTGACAATGTTGAGACATCCCATTTTGAAATTTTCAGCATGAAACATTTTGATTCTTCATTTTGAAACAAATTTGGTTTATTTTTGTATTATATAATAAAAATGTAAAAAAAAAGATATTGTGATTGACTCAAAGGGTTGGTGATTATTTTCATTTTATTTTATGGAATGTTTTGGAATTTTACAAAGTCTCGAAACCTTCCATGCAATTGAATTTCTCTTCTCTGCACAACTCCAGTTATGTGTATTAATTAATCAGCTGATAAAATCTTATAGTAGTGAAGTTATTTTTTGTCTGTCAGACATGTAGGATGAGCTGCTTTACAATCAATTTAATTAACTTTGGCTCTTATATCACTTGCAGTCATTAAACAGCCTTGTTTTTTTATGTTCCTGCTTCAGGAGAATGGAACTGTACATTATTTGTGGGTGTACAGAATATGTTCATAAGAGAGCAAATTGCACAGTAGGAGTGGTCAGATTTAAAGATATAGCTTAAATGTTATTTATAGAATAGTTGTTTGACAAATTATAAGCAAGGCAGTTTACATCTTTGTAAGTCTTTTTTTACTGTTGTTTGAAAATACTACCATCATTACTGTTTTTTCCTCTTTTTCTAACCTACAAGAATCATGTGACTTTTGTTACTGTTTATTTATTTTGGCAGTGTGAACAACTTTAGAAGTGGTTTTACCAGTGCCAGAAAAACAAGATTAAATACAATTAATATGAATTTCTCATTTTTGATTAGAGAAAGAGTATGTGCGTATATGCTTGTCAATTACTCTATTATTCAAGGTAAATCCTGCAGCTTGATATTGGTTCTTTACATAACTCAGGGTCCCATGCATCTAGATACTCTGTTGAAAACATACACAACTTTTTAACCAACATCAAAGAAGATTTAATCTGAGAAAGAGAGAGAATGAGAGAGAACACAGCATAGGTAGAACAGCCTTAACCACTAATGTCTCGAAGGCAAAGTTAAAAATAATAATAGTAAATAATAAAAAATAAAGTGTTTGTGTGTTTACATGAAAGATACAGAAGGATGAACTGGAGTATTTCACTTGATGTACCAAAAGTGAAATCCTGGCTCCACTGAAGTCAATGAAAGTTTTGCCATAGACTTCACTGGGGCTAAGATTTCACCTCAAGAACGTTTGATTTCCTTGCTCCTTACATGAAAGTGCAAATAAAACAATGAGTTTTAGGCTATAATAGCAGTTTACTCTTGACTCCTAAGAAAAACCTAATAACAATTACCAAAAGAAGAAAAATTGAAGCACACGGGGAAAATTTATCCTGAAAATATAAGCACCTAGTGTGTTCAGGCACTCAAACAGGATGATATTTTTATACCATCTAGCTACCTCTATGTAGTTTATTCCCTATATTTCCATTACAACGCTATGAACAAGTTTTGCACAGAAAGCAAAACTGTCAAATTTTGTAAGTACAAATGGACTTGGAGAGATTCACTACATATTCAGACCCCAATCCAAACTTTCCCAAAGTTCTGGTGTATTCAGATACAGTAGTACAGTTCAGGCCAGTATTAAAGATGAGCCCAAACTGTGAAAATTTGTTTTAGATCTGAATTCAAATTACTCCTAAGTTCAGAGGGTATTGGATTCAGTCATGCGGTTCAGGACATTTTTATGTACAAAAGGATCGAGATAGAAATAATGGAAGGAAGTTAAGAAAAGCTTATATCAGAAACTTCTTAATAGTAAAATCTATTGGACTCTAGAATAATTCAGAGGGGGAAGTTCAATCACTCTAGTCAATTGCACAAGACTGGATAAAGAACTAGAAAATACACTGTAGGCTGGGAATGCCTCAACTGGCCAGCAATGGATCAAATGACCTATTAAATCTGTTTCATCTGTCATTCCTGTGATCCTGGTCATAATGAAAGGGGAGACCAAGAGGTCCCCTAGCCACATTGTAAGTAGGTGAAGTTTCAGCCCCTGCTTTGAACAGAAAATATTTAATCCAAATTTACTTCTTTGTGAGGCTTCAGCTTTATTGGTAAGGCAAATAATAACAGCAGCATACATTTCAGTCTAATGAAATCTTTCAGCCTGCATGTTTGTATTATTTCTCTGCAGAGACCTGTCTGTCCTAGATTTCAGTTTCCCCTGATCAAAGGCCATTTCTTACCTCCCTTATAACTTTTGTGGAGTTAATGGGTCACAATGAGTCATCAGGAATGCATTTATAGTTACCTCCCTGATAAAAAGGGGAATTGAGAAAAGAACCATACTAGACGTTACAGATTGCCAGTGAGCTGTGTAATATTTATTATCTGCAAGCCTTGTAGTTCCCTAGGCCCGGATCCATAAAAGGAATTAGGCGTTGCACCATCCAACTTTTAGGTGCCTAGAAAATCATAGGAACATGATCCACAAAGTCTCAGTTAGGCACCCAAGCCCCCTGTACAGTGAATGGGAAGAGAGCACCTTACACTGCAACTCATAAAAGCCTGCATGCTAGGTGTGGAGCTGCCTAAGCTAGTTAATGGGAGATGCTGACAAGAAGGTTGCGTCCTATTCCCTTCCTTTCTCTCAGAGATAGGCATCTAAATCTAGGCTGCAGGGAGCCATCTATCTCCTGGAGCCAGAGAATTTAGGCACCCATGTTGTTTACTGTGAGAATGAATGAGAGTATGCCTCATTCCACACACAACTTCCAGAGGAGGTGCTGCTATTGCCCACCTTATAATGTTTAGTCCAGTAGTTAGACCATTCACCTGAACTGTGGGAGACCCAAGTTCAATTCTCCCTTCTGCCTGACTGAGGGAAAAAATGATGAGGTGTTTCCCTGAGCACTCAGAGGAGTATTCTAACCACGGAGCCATGGAATATTCTGATGTGGGGCTCCCTCTAACTCTCCCGTTGAAGCTGTCCCACCTTGGATAAAAATTTAAAGCATCATTGGAGCACAGACATTGGACCCCAGGTCTCCCACCTTCCAGGTGGTGCCCTAACCACCAGGCTATCCAGTCATTCTCTCTGGCCCAATTATTTCTCAATGATTAGAGCACTCAGCATTATGAACTGTGATCTCCCAATCTCCCTGCCAGCCAGCAGGGTGGGGAGAATGTCAGCAGTGATGGGAACCCCCTTGTACACAGTCCCCTGTTGGGCAGCCTGGGTCAGTACTTGACCTAGACAACAGTGACTTAAATCAAATGAGCAAAAAAGTAGAGTCCATAAACATAACATAACCGAGTCAAAAAGACCTTGACCCTCAGGGTTTCCATTTCTACCTTCCTCCCTTATACTCTCAGTAGGTTCTAAGTCTCTCAGAGACAGCCTGGTGCTAGTTCCTCTAGCAAAGAGTTGTGGCTCCCTTGAAATCCCAAACGCTTCAGCATTTTAATCTTTCTTTCTTTCTTACGGAGAAGCAGATTTAACTGAATAGTCTATAGCCACACCACACAAACTATAATTCCTAAATACTGAGTGGTTTATATTCTCTCAGTTTGCCCTGCATCCTTCAGGTAATTTAACAATGTCTTTCTAATACTACCCTATTTCCCCGATATTTTTATTAAATAACAATATAATGTTTGTTACTTTAAGCTATTTGAATTCCTTGGAAAACTTTCCCCTTTCTTTATCAAAGCCCTTTATGTACCCATAAAAGCTGATCAATTGTTTCTTCTTTGTTTCTATTTATTCAAAAAAGACTTTTGTTTAAGCCACACTGACCAGTTATTAAACAAAATCACTTCATTTGTCCTATCCAGGCCCTGAAGAATGTTGTTATCCTCAACTGTAGGCACAATTCAAAAAACCTTCATCTTTTTTCATTAGTCCAAACTTTTTTTGCCATTCCTCTTTTAAATTTTACCTGTGTAGGCTTTTTTGAATACCTGCTTATTCATGGGTATTATGTCAATCTTCCAATTCTTACAGCGTTTTTAGCTGCTTAGCCCACCATTTTGTTTCCTGATACGCTCTGGAATCCAAGCTGATGCTATATGTATCCCCATCTGTACTAACTCTGTTATTAGAAATATAATTTCATTGATGAAACCACTTCTACATACAAAGACACCCTTTTTATGGCTATAAGGACTGATATTGAATGTGAAAAAATGACCACCGCTGCTGGGCATACATCCCAGATCTAATTTAATGCTAGCATAATTGCTACTAGTTTGACTGTCATGACAGCTATAAAAATGGATATCCTTTTAGTACTAATGCCAAAATTTGGTATAGAATATGTATAGAATATAGCTCTTCCTGTTTGTTTGTTTTTTTAATCCATCTGTATATATTTGACCAAACTGACTCCACTTTTCATCCATATACTTGTACATTTCAGCTTTAATACCTACTATCTCTTTTTTTACCCATAGATTTATAAAATGTGTGTAAGTTTGCTTGCCTTAACCTGTAAAAAACCTCCCTTATTTATTTTTCCTAGTTAGTAAACTTTTAGATATCTTATTACAGGATTGACTATAGGTGTGGTCTTTGGTGTAAGATCTTGGGTACAAATTGATATGGGATAAGTGACTGGTCTCTTGGGACTGGGAACAACATCAATGTGGTGTGATTTTTTTATTTATTTTATTTTATTTATTTTTTTTGGTATAAGTGACCGTTTATCACTAAGATCAGTTTGTCTCGGTGGCAAGATAGACTGGGAATTCTAAGGGGCTGTCTGTGACTCCATGGTATGACTGTTACAGTGATCCGGGAGTTCACATTCGTTACTGGCTTGGTGATATATAATTATAGAACACACCACCAGTTTGGGATGTCTACCCTGTCTTGCGTCTGATGAAGTGGGCATGCACCCACAAAAACTTATGCTCCAATACTTCTGTTAGTCTTAAAGGTGCCACAGGACCCTCTGTTGCTTTTTACAGATTCAGACTAACATGGCTACCCCTCTGATACTTGATACCCTGTTTTTGACAGTCTGCACTGAGATAGGCATTCACAGTTAAGGGTCACTCCAGACAGTGTGAAACAAGTCCCATAAGGTTGGTCCCTGCAAGAGTGAGGAAAAGCTGGGATCCAAGTCTGGTTTCTAAACAGAGACAGGATGGTGTATAAGTGTTCAGTGGTGTATGCTCATGAGTAATTAAGATAAATCATCGTGTCTAAAAGAAATACCTTGGCTTTCCTAAAGTATAGGACTGTGACAAAATGGAATTCACAAATGCATGACTTGACTCTAGCTGATTCCAAAATATATTGACTGATGTTGGAGTTATCATCGCATCATGGGGCACCTCTGGCAATACTAACTGACTAAATGGCCTATCTGCTGACATACAATGTAGCCCCTTGCTGAGTGATTCTGGTCCTCTTGTTTTATGTCCTTGAAACCTATAATCTCTGCCAGCCCAGCATGATTTAGGATTGATTTTCTGTATTACTAGCATAGCGATTCAGATAGATTAGTGGATGCTGAACTGCGCTCTGGAGTGACCATTCCAACTGGCTGGCTTTGTCAAGCTCTTTATTAAATGTCAAATTGTCTGTTTCTGACAAAAGACCCTTCCTGGCCTGGGGAGTTTGTTTTCTCTCTAAACTGATCTCTGTTCATGTTTAATAAGTATGAAACTGAACTACCATAACAGTCCATCTTGATCTTTGAATGCAGACACATTATAGAGCAAAAATTCAATCACTAGGGAAGTAGTTCTGAAATTAGAGCAAGAGGATGCAAGTTCTCAGAATGCTGAATATTTCCTGTCATTCTAGTCCTAAAGGTCCCAGCAAGACCTGCTTGCACAGGTTTGTGACTGTGCATTATAAATAAAAGATCAAAAGAAAAGCTCCACTGGGACCTTTGACAGGGTGTCATTGATGTGGCTGCACCATGAAAAAGGCTTCAGGCTCAGCTAAGTCCAGTTAACCACTTTCTGTTGGGGGATGATGAGAATCAGTCAAGGAGGCCTCCGAAGTAATGGATTCCATGACTTTCCGCAACCTCCATGACTTCTGCAGCGGCCAGTGTGGAAGCCCCAGGGATACCCAAGCAGCTAGCTCCAGGGCCAGCTGCTCAAGCAGTCCCGGGGACAGCCACAGCAGCCGCTGCTGGAACGGCCCCGCAGCCTGCCACAGCAGCCTGGGACATCCCCAGACAGCTGGCCCCGGGGACTGCCCAAGCAGCGGCCGGTGCAGCTGGCCCTGGGACCACGTGAGCAGCACTCTAGGGGTGGCTGGAGCAGCAGCCCCGGGGACAGCCACACCAGCTGTTGCTCAGCGGCCTCTGGCTGCTGGCCCCAGGGACCGGCTGAGCAGTAGCTAGTGCCGCTGGTCCCACAGATAGCCCAAGCAGCGGCTGGTGGGGCTGGCCCCAGGGGCCCTCTGAGCAGCAGAGCAGGGCCCCCTAGCTAGGATTTGTCAGGGGTATTTACAGTAAAGGTCAGGGACAGGTCACAGGCCATGATTTTTTTTTATTGCCCATGACCAGTCCATTACTTTTACTAAAAATACCTATGATTAAATTGTAGCCTTAATGATGAGCACCAGGGTGGTAATCACTGGGCTAATGATGTAAGTGGAAAGAAGAGGAAGCCGGGGCTAAGTTTAGAAGGTGTGAAAGCTGTAAGCATGCATTCATATGGTAATGAAAGAATAAATACACCCATGGTGAAAAGGCAACAATGTGGGGTGTGTTTGTGACTGTGAGGCCACACAAAGTGACCAGGCAGTGAAGTACACTGGTAGAGGTCCCCTGTGACACATGGGGGCTTGTCTGGGTACATTTTCCGTCTCAGCTGAGAGAAGGAGACTTGAAGGGGACCTGTGTGAAGTAGATCTGGGCACCATGGATGAGGTATTGGAAGAGATGCAGAAAACCCTGCAGGAGTGCAGGCAGAGAGGCAAGCATTTCTGCCTTGGCAGCAGCGAAGGCTACAAGAGTTCGTCAAGGAGCAGGCCCAGGTACAGCAACAGCTCCTGCAGCGGCTGGTGAATTCCAGTGAGGGGACTGGAAATCGAATGGTGATCCTGGGACTATGTAAATTGGCCCTGAGGGATAACCCCAATGCCTTTTTATTACCCTTTGAGCGGGTGGCTACTAGCACTGGATGGGCCACGGGTGTATGGGGAGTTTGGCTAGCCCCTTATCTGGCCAGAGAATCTCAGTAGTCTGTATGACCCTGGGCAAGCACCAGGTCAAAGATTATGATACATTGAAAGCTACTGTTTTAGACAGGGTGGGCCTGTCAGCTGAGAAATACCACCAAAAATTCAGCGTTGCCAGATGAAATGGCAGGATACATCCTAGGACTCTTGTGCAGAAATTGTCAGGCTAGGACACTTGGTGGCTGCAGAGGGATAGACAGGACATTGAGGTCCTAATGAACTCCATTATTCGGAACAGTTTACACAAAGCCTCCCTGAGACACAGGGGTCTGTGTCAGAGGCATCAGCCAAAATCATTAGAGACAGTGGTCAAATTAATAGAGGAGTATGTGAAAGTGGAATTTCCATAGGAAGAGCTCCGAACCCCTGCATCAAGAATGGGGGAAAGAAGGTTGAAGAATCTCATGCAGCAAAGCCCGGGAAGGGGATGTGAGGGGCAAACAAGGGTTCCTCAGCTGGCCATGCTGTAATTTTTCTGTAAAAAAGCACAAAACATATAATATGCAGTTTAACCCTTATATCCTTTTAATTGCATGGCCTGTTTCCACTGAGGCTGTTCCTCTATTTCAACCAAGTACAGAGAGGCCCTAATTTATCTAAAATGGGCCAAGGACCTGACCATTCTCCTTTGGGAAATTTTTTCTTGGGAGCTGGTTCAATCTTAACCATAACATGGCTTCCAATTTGCCATTGTTTGATATCACGATTTTCATCAAATGCCTGATTCATTTTTTGCTGTTCTGCAGCCTGCAGTGCTGCAGCTGCTCCGTGCCCCAACCAATATTTAAAGCTGTTCCTCCAGGTGGTAGTTGCCAGTCTTGTAATTGTTTCCCAATCTGGTGGATACAGCAAGTTTTCCCAGCCGGGCATAGGTCTCCCAAAGAGTATTTCATAGGGACTAAATCCCTGTCATGTGGTTTGGGCGGCTTCTGTTCCTCATCAGAACCCAAGGAAGTACATGTCCCAATTTGTTCCCAGCTCATTACACACTTTAGACAGTTCAATTTTAAGAGATTTATTCATCCTTTCCACCAGCTTGAGAGTGGTAGGGGATGCCTAACAGTAGGGGAATACCATCCCAGGTACCCATACTTCAGTATACCTGTCCGATAAAGGCGGGACCATTGTCAGAATCAATGCTGTGTGGTAGCCCCCATTTTGGAAAAATTTCAGTTGTTAACATTTTTGCAGCGGCCGTGCTGGTTTCTTTTCTAGTAGGGAATGCTTCTACCCATTTGCTAAATGGTCCACAATTACAAACAGAAATCTATTTCCCCTACGAGTAGTAGGCAAGAATCCTACAAAATCAACCTGTAAACATTAGAGAGGTCCTTTTAACACTTGATGCATTAACTCTCCATGTCTTTTTCTTCTAGTAGGGTCTTGCTTTGCACATGTTAAACAGCTATGAATATGCAGATTTAAATCCTCTTTCATCCCAGTTTTTAAAGTTTTTCCAATGCCTCTTCCTGTTTTGGGTGACCTCCCACAATTGAACCATGTACCCATCCTAAAAGGAGGTACTGTATCTGCTGAGGAATTACCAAAACCCATTCAGTTTCTGGTTTTGCCAGAATTAGATATCCCTCGTCCTCTCTCAATGGGACATCCCACCACTATGAGGGGAATTCTACTATTCACTGCTGTATTAAGTCATCTTTTGCCTGCAGGTCCTGTAAAAACTGAAATTCTTTCTGGTTGTTTCCCTCACTTTCTTGTTTTTGCTTTGCCTGTGCCTGGGTGGTTACTGCCACAGGTGTAGACACCCACAGTGTTCCAGTAAGGGCTGCTTCTTTAGCCAATTTATCTGCTAGTTCATTTCCCTTTTTCAATGGACCTGTCCTCTTAGGGGCTTTTATTTTAACCATCTGGATCCTCTGATACTGCCCTGCCAATTGTTCTATTTGCTGCCATAAGGTCTTGTGTTTAATTTCGGATCTGTCAGTTCCTGTAAAACCTACACTATTCCACCATGAAAGGTACATGGTGGTTCCCTTGTAAACATAATCTGAATCCGTTCCTATTATTAGCTCCGTTTGCTTGTTCCTCATTTTAGCTAAAACTTCTAAGACCACTGACACTTCTGCAAACTGTGTTCCCCCTTTGCTCAATTTGTACTGGAAAAAGTCGACTCTTTGCAGGTTTTCAGTTAAACAAATCCCTGCAAAACCAGTGACTCCTTTTTCTTTGGTGTAATATGAGCTACCGTCCTCAAACCAAATGGTTTTTCCAATCACCTGTTCAATTGGGGTTGCTTTAAAGATAGGGTGTGCTTTGGATTCTCGTTGGGGTTCACAAACACGTTCTCGACCGATTATGTCAATCCCCATACAGATATTTCAGGTTCTTTTAGTGGAACTAATTGAACATTCTTGGACCTGAGAGCAAAGACCCATTCAATGGCCTTATCTACTCTCACATGTCCTTTAGATAGATTTTTCTGAGTAATTTTCCCAGTGCATGGTGGCTCTTTACAATCACCTTGCTTGCTCCAATAATTGCCTGAGCTTTTTGTAATGTCCAATAAGCAGCAAGAGCAGTTTGCTCACAGATTCCCAGTTTACTTTCTGGACCTGTTAATGCTCTGCTATAATAAGCAATGGGTCTTTCCCCAGCACCAGTATCCTGTATAAGCATACTAACAATACAGAAGTTCTTAACACTAGGGTACAACACAAAGAGGAATTTGTTTGTAGGGGCGGCCAAGGTAGGTACCTCCATTAACCCTTTTTTCACACTTTCCCATGCATTAGTTGCCTCCTCTGTCCAGGTCCACTGTGGTCTCTTAAGTACCTCATATAGGGGACCTGCCTTCTCCGCGTACCCAACCATGAATTCTCTGCAGAAGTTAGTAAGCCCCAAAAAAGATTGCGAAGATTTAGTATCTACCGGCATAGGGAGGTTAACAATACACTCACCTTTTTCTTATCCATAGACCTTCCCCCTGTACTGAGTCGAATTCCAAGATATTGCACTTCTCTTTGTTTAATCTGGGATTTAGAGGGGTTACGTTTCAAGCCGTACGTTTGGCAGCTAGTCAGTAACTGCCGCATTAACGCTTCATGTTCCTGTTCTGTTTCACTGACTATTAAAATGTCATCTACATACTGGACTATTCTTCAGTGCCTCCTTCTCTAACATTTTTCTCATTACAGTATGAAATATTGTGGGTGCATCACAGTACCCCATAGGCAAAACATTCCAGCAATATTACATACCCTGGAATACAAAGATTCTGTATTCTGTATTGAGACTGGGTTTAAAGGTAAACTCCAAAAGCCATTTCCCACATCGAGTACTGAGAACCACTTCATGTCAGGGATTACTAACTCCACCAATTCTAAGTAAACAGTCATTACTGGTGCCCCCGCTTAGCTGTTCTGTTTAACCCCCGATAGTCAATAGTTAATCTCCATGTTCCATCAGGTTTTTTAACTGATCTGGTCAAAATGTTACAAATAAACTCTTTAAATATGTTATTGAAATACATTTTTCACTATAAACTGCTGAATTTTTCTCACTTTTTTCAAAATTTTAATCAATATTTTAATTCAAAACTTTATCAAAGCTGTTATTGACATGTCAGAGTTTTTCATTGATCAAAAAACCTTTTTTTAAAAGAAATGTTAGCAACAATTTTGAAAAAAAAAAAGATTGTGTGTGTGTGTGTGTGTGTGTGTAGGGGGGGGATTTCCAAAATGAAAAAAGGGTCAAAACAGAAACAAGTTTAAAATCATTTTTCCATTTTTGGCCCTGCATAGAATGGTAGGTAATGTGTTCAGTTAATGTTGTGTATATGGGGTTGTAGAGGAAGCAAAACCTGTGGAGGGACATGGGACAGTGATGTAACATCTGAGGACTCTCAAAGGTATTTTTGGTGCTAGGAGCCACCATGGAATGGTTGTTGGAATTCAAGCAGGTGGGTGAAGATTGGGGTGGGAGAGAGATTTGAGACTTGCATGCTGGAGGTGGGTTTTCTAGGACCTGGCTGAAGGTGCCAGGAAGTGACTCTGCATTAATTCATTCATGGGCTTACTTTAATGAATTCTTACTTGATTAGTTACATTAGCTCTGGAGTGGAGACGTGGTGACTGGGTTTTTCTGCAACAATCTTTGAAGAGCACCTACTATATTTATCAGTGAGCCCCTGATCCTGGGGACAGGATCCTTGGAATAAGGGATCAATGACAGGTGACACATGGTAAAATATCCAAGTAAGAAACTTGGTGGTGACAGTTATCTGAGCCTGGGGCAATGGAAACCTTTCTCACGGGGATATGAGAATTCTAAACTGCCAAATTCTAGAGGCTAGGAATACAAATATTATTTGCTTATTATGGTAGTGGCTAGGAACTAACCAAGAACCGGACCGCATTGTGCTAGGCATTGTGCGAACCGAGTAGTCAGTAGTCCCTGCCTCAATCTCACAATCTGAATAGACAAGACACTCACAGGGTGGGGGGGATGATTCCGTAACACACAAGCTGAATGATCAGTGTCAGAGCGTCACAAACATCTTGTTGTTTCCCAAATAATGCTGTTATTTAGCTTTTGGGCCAAATAACCCCCAATAAAAGATACAACCTCACCCACCTTTCTCTCTCATATCTTCTGGCCAACATGGCTATAATACAGCAAACCTCATTTGGTTTGTCAGCCTCCAGATGCTATGGAGATGAATGAATTACAAATAGCAAATAGGACTATAATTCACCTAAGAGACTGACTACCAGAAAAGGGAACAGTGAAAAAGTTCTTCATCCTTATAAACAAGGGTTTAATGCCAACAGTTGGGTGTTACCATTGTTAAAGCACATAGGGAGAAACTGAGCACAAGAATTGCCACACTAGGAGGGTGGCGAAGCACTGGAATGGGTTACCTAGGGAGGTGGTGGAAGCTCCAACCTTAGCGGTTTTTAAGGCCTGGCTTGACAAAGCCCTGGCTGGGATGATTTAGTTGGGGTTGGTCCTGCTTTGAGTAGGGGGTTGGACTAGAAGACCTCCTGATGTCTCTTCAAACCCTGATATTCTATAATTCTAAAACAGCCCTGTATCCACATTGCAGAGTAAAATACATATGAGGTTTAGGGAGCTAACCTACACGTGAGAAAGAAAGCAAAAGTAATAAACTGTAATTTTCTTTCCCAGCCTACACCTCTGAAACTAGCATATCTGATACATGTTTTACTAAGACACCCACAGTACAGCATAAATTTAGAGAGGCAAGATGATAAATTGGTTTTCTGGGGTAAAATCATAGTAGCTTTGAAACTATCTTTACAATGCTAACACTTAAGATAGCATTACTGAGAATTTGTCATTTTGAAAGCTATTTAACTTATCTTACCCATTGGTTTAAAGCTAATATTTCCACTAACAAAATGCAGGATGAAATGATGAATGCAGAGGCTTAGCACAATCACCCTACTAATTGTGCAGGGGTTTGTGGGAGTATAGGAGATAATGATTTTGTTACTCAGTGCGTGGAGCCTATGCAGGGTAACATAATAATAATAAATGTAGTTCCACAGCTTTTTGTCAAAATATTAAATCATAAGTGACTGTCTGGATAAGCCTTCCACTGGTCTTTCAAATGAGGGGTTAAAATCATGCCCACATAACCAGAAGCCCCATGGCTGCTGTTAACAATTGAGCTTGTCAACATCTTCCCTCCCCCATCCCCCAATTAACTCCCGCTGCCTTATGGAGGCTAATTGGTACATGATGAGGATATAAATCACCAGAGAGAAAAGCAGTAAGAACACTGGGGAAGTTGGAGGACATTAGATGAGATAGAGACTTAAACTGTTCATATGTTTGATCCTGAACTGTAGGAATTGCTTGACTTTATATGCTGTGTGGCTGATGTAAGCCTTGCTTTTATGTTTGGAGGGTATGTGATAGAAGTACTCATAACTCTAGATTGAAACTAATGGTGTTCGTGGAGTTTCTTTATTTCTGTGTTGCAACTAGGTGTTGCAGCTATACACTCAGCATAAATGAAATGAATCAAAATGAAGGGCTCTAATAAGAATTATACAATGTTACTGCAGCAATTTTATTTTGATATAAATAAATCACTGTGGTACATTAAAATACCATGAAGTGCCTTTCATAAATAACTCATCTTATGGCTGGCACTACAAGAGGCAAGAAACCTAAATTCCTAACAAAGAATCTAGTTCTGATCTGTCATTTCATTGACTTCAGTAAGGCTTAAAAGTTGTAACTGACAGCAGAGCCTAATATGTTTGTAGTTAACTAAATATAGAATGTACATACTGTCTCACAATTATTATATCTACTCACATGAAATAGCCATAGACTGAAGAGTATTTGCATGTTTGATTGGATGCGAAGAAAGGAAAGTTTAAAAAAAAAATGAAGGGGAGGAAGGTATATATCAAAATAGTCTTGGTAGGGTGGGTCTAACCTCAGAATACAAAATTACACAATAATCGGCAGATGTCTACTCACAATAGTTATTGTAAACATTTATTACAAATATCTTATTTTCTTTTCCCCTCTGTGTGTGAAAACAATGGTCTACCTTACTCTCACTGCAGAGAATGATGGCTCTGGAATGCAGTACTTCAAGAAGTCTGAGTGAGCAAATATACTACCTGGGGTAGGAGAGGGAAAACAGGGCTCAGCCAGGTAAGCAGAAGGGATGGAACTAGGTAATAAAGCAGGTAGAAATAAAAATCATCTTTTAAAAAGTGTTACATAATGAGGACAAAAATGAGTGAGCATGATTCTAGAATGAATCCTTCCAGTGTTAGGCAGATAACATAGGGCTCAGAGAAACCTAACAGACCTATTCTGTATTTGTGTGAGTATGGGGGGGGGGAGGCACATAGCATCATGAACTCAAAAGAGCACTTTCTTGCAATTCTTGACTTAGATAAAGGCAGTGTTAGTGGTTACTGGTGATATGAGAAGGTTGATTTGTCCTTTTTAGAAGTGGCAGTACAAGAAGTAAAATATCAATATAGGATGGCTGATTATCATAATTTATCTGTCCCTGTGATGTTTCCTGGGGTGTAGGGGATGGTCATAGAGTGAGGATTAGGTACAGGTTCTCTGACTGAGAAGTGAACGCATGCAAGAGATTGTGCAGTAACTTTCAGCGTTCAGAATAGCTAAGAGGAACTTGGAGGAAATGTGGGTTAGCATGCTAGAAGGTTCAGGTTTTTTGATTCTGGGAGGTCCCAGATGGATGAACAAAAGAAATACAGTATTCATCTTTAACAATGGAAAAAGAACTGACCTGGCAATTATTGTTGAGTAAGCTTAACCCTACTAAAATAGGGAGCTATATCTTTTTGATCTTTGTTTGCACAGCACATACAACAAAAGGGCTCCCTGATCCATGACATGAGCTCTAACATGCTATGGTAATACAAACAATAATAACTGGAAAAAGTATATATACTCCAAATAGGTAATACAAAAAATTAAAGCTGTGAGAATATTCTATTAAGCAAACATAGATCATGATCCTGTAAGCCCTGCTCTGAATGCTCTCAAAGTTCAGTGGGAGTCGGTTGGATTGAGTGTGGGCTCATTTCTAGAAAAAACAAATCTTGACAAACCTGATTTTTTTTTTTTTAACTATTATAGAATTAGATGAAGGAAATGATTTAGCATTCCAGGACCGCAGTAATATTATTGCTATACAGGATTTGATAGAGCACCTTACTATAAAAATTAACTGAAATTGGCTTTGATATTGGACACAGTTTCATAGACTACAGTATAACTGAAGGAGACAAAGGCTATGATAAAAGGCAATGTATTAGACTGGAGGAGGTTTGCAACTGAGTGCTACACAGATCAGGGTTAAGTCTGTTTTATTCTGCATCTTAATGACCTAGAAGAAGGGGTAAATTAAAAATAACAATTATTAAAATCACAGTTGATACTAACTTGGAAGAAGTTGTTAACACCAGTGAAAAGGGAGAAAGAATACAAAGTGGACAAAGGCTACAAATACAGTCAGGAAACAATCATATTTAACAGAGAAACCTGCTAGTTATTTCAGGAAAAATAATTTTGAGACAGATGCTTGGAAAGCTGTAATGCCAAAAAAGACCTTGGGGGAGATAGTTGAAAGTATATTAGGAGTTTGCAAAATGATGTAGTAGCTAAAGGTGCCAGAGGGATTGATTCCTAAAGAAAGCAGAAAAGATATAATTGACATGCTGAAGTAAATGAAAGGAAAATTTAGAGTATCAGGAAACATGTACTCATAGTTTGACTGTGGGATATTCATTCTCAGGAAGTGGGAGAAGCCCTCATTTATTTGACTGCCAGTTCAGCTTCAGATGATCAAATACTGTTTGACATGGCATAAGAACCCTGATACACTATAAAGTAGGGAACAGTTCTTTATTGCCATGAGCAGGGACTAGATGATGTAACAAATCTCTTCCATCTCTACTTTCTGTGATTCTATGGGAACACACTGTACATCAACTAAAACTTTTGAAAGATTAAAAGGTGAGGAGGATATAATGTTTCCAAATACATTTCACCCTGTCAGTTGCTGATATGTATTTTTACTCTTTTCTTGTTAGGGGCTGCTAGTTTGCTTTGCTTTCATGGATAGCCTTTAAGAGATCTTTGCCACTTAATATAGTGAAGAAGTCACGGCTATCTGAGGAAGGCAGTCCCATTTTAACTCTCCAGATTGCTAATGCTCTAGATGTTGGTGACAACTTACCTAGTGTCAAAGGTACAGTACACTGCTCAAAGCTTTGAAGCCATTTCCTCCAGTAAATGGCAAAATTATAGCTGTTAAGGTTATGTCAGCACTCTCATGAAATACTCTATATTCTCCCAAGCAGTCAAGTGAAAGATGAACCAAGCATTATACACCTAGCAGAAAAAGATTTACATCAATTCTCTACACCAAAGGGCTACACTTGGCAACCACGTCTATTTTTCCTCAAAGGGTATAAATGAGCTGGGTGAATGATATTTTTTTTTTTTTAACGAATTGCTTATTCAGTTCATTTTGCCACTTTGTATTCATGAATCATGTATTAACAGATTGGTTTTTCTCAAACTTATTCAGTGCTTGAAATTATTCACCCAATAACATCATAAATGTAATTTAAATTAAGGAGATTACTAAGTGGGATGGCTAAGTAACTCATTCGCCAAACCCAAAAGAGCCCCAAAGTGCTCTTCAGAATTGGTCCATAAACAAAGTTACACTTTTGGGAGACTATTCTTTTAACAGCATAGTGTCCTTTCAATGCAGTTGTTACTTGTGTAATTTATGTTAAACAAATAAAAACTAAGGTGGTAAAGTTTTTGTTTGTTTTTTTTAAAAGCCCTGATTTGGATTTGTGACTGAGCTCATGAACTTGACACAGTGTGGGGGTGGCATTGAAAGGTGGTTCTACATAACTTTTTGCTCTTCCATCTCCCCCCATCTGATTCTGGTCCTACTGGGGACTGATCTCTAGTGTAAACTAGAGAAGCCTGAGGGCTGCTCTAACTCATGCTCAGCTGAAACTGTTTTAACTGTCAATTTTGGCAGCAAGGTATAGCTGCAGCACAGGGTGATCTGGCCCTATGTTCTTGCCCCTAGCCACACTGGGGATTATGGTGACCAAAATGATCAAAAGTGTGTGGAAGATTTTCATACGCAAGAACAATGAAAAAGCTGAGGAGACATTCAATGAAAACTAAAGGCAACACATTTAAAACTGGTCAAAGGAAATTTTTTTTCTTACACAACACAATTACTAGGTATAACAGAGGTCAAGAGCTGGAAGGGGATATAAAAAAAGAGAGCAAACATTTATATAGCTTATGATATCAACAGTTACATTAGGTAGTATGTGAGAAATGAGGGTCTTTCCTCATGTTCCAAAGCATAAACCAGTCTCTAGCTAGCATGATTTCAAAAGGAACTTCCACTGTGGGCAGGTTATTCCATAATTGCCAATTTGGGAGGCATCTTCTCTTCAGCATTTGGTTCTGGAGGTCTGATAGTTGGATACCGAGTTAGATGAACTACTGGTCTAATCTGGTATGGTAGTTTCTGTAGTCTAATATCCTTCCCAACCAGGGCCGGCTCTAGGTTTTTGCCGCCCCAAGCAAAAAAAATTTTGGCTGCCCCCCGTCCCAGCCCTGGGCTCCTTGCTGCACCCCTCTGCGGCCCCAGCCCTGGGCTCTCCCCCACCACCCGACCCGCACTTCCCTGCCACCCCAGCCCTGGGCTCTCCCCCCACACACACACCCCCCCTGCCGCCCCAGCCCTGGGCTCTCCCCCCACACACACACACATCCTGCCGCCCCAGCTCTGGGCTCCCCCTTACCCCCCCACACTTGCCCCACACACACACCCCTTGTGCCGCCCCAGCCCTGGGCTCCCCCACACACACCTGCACCCTCCTTCCACCGCAGCCCTGGGTCACTGGTAACTTGCTCCCAGGGCAGGTCATTCAGCAGGAATTTTAGATGTGCACAGAACACAGACAGGATTGGTTCCCATATGGTTACAGAACTGCAGTAAAGTGGAACAATTTTCAGCTTGTGTGATTGGAGGATATCTGGATGCATATTATAAGACTGTCCTACATAAATGAGGAAAAGTTGAGGTGCCTTTATTATTCTTTTGTTCCACTCTTTCTTTCTATGGGGAATTTGCCAATGCAATATCACTGTCTTCCTTTTAAACAAACAAACAAACAAAAGTCATTGGCTGTTGAAAATAGCAATTCCAGTCCTAATAACCACTGGGAAGCATTTCTTGCTCAATTTTATCCTTCTTTTTCTACAGCAAGTTACAGTGGATCAGAATATTTGATTTGGGAGAAATGAAGTAACAGCTGCCCAAACTGAGCTTGAGCACTCCTGAATTTTGAGGTGTTCAAATCTGGAAGGCAAGTGCTGGGGGCGGGGGGCCCTGTGGCTCTGCAGGGGAGCACGGCAGCATGTATGCAGCAGCGTGTCTGGCGCTGCGCAAAGCCAGACATGCTGGTCTGAGTGGCACGGTAAGGGGCTGGGGGTTGGAGAAGGGGTAGGGGGTTTCGGGGGGGGCAGTCAAGGGACAGGGAGCTGGGAGGGTTGGATGGGGCAGAGGTTCGGGGGGGTAGTCAGGGGCAGGGAGAAGGGGAGGTTAGATGGGTCGGGGGTTAGATGGGGGCAGTCAGGGGACAGGCAGCAGTTGGATAGGCATGGGAGTCCCAGGGGTTTGTCAGGGGACAGGTAGGGGGTGGAGTCCTAGGAGGGAAGTTGGGGAGGTCCCAGGAGGGGGCAATCAGGGGACAAGGACCAGTGGGGCTTAGATAGGGGGTGGGGTCCTGGGGGGCAGTTGGGGCAGGGATCCTGGGAGGGGGTGATCAGGGAGCAGGGGGAGTTGGATGGGTTGGGGTTTCTGTAGGGGGTAGTCGGAGGCAGTGGCTGGTGGCAGGGTGGGGCTACCCTCCCTCCCCATGGAGTGTCCTATTTTTTTAATGTTAAAAAATGGAATCCCTACTCACAGTGCAGCTCTCCATTCACAGCAGGCTGCAGCATGATGTCTCAGCTTCCTCACTCCCTCCACCTCTTTCCTGTTGGTAGTGGCCATGGGAATGCTGGGAAATGTAGTTCTTTCCCTGCTCCAGGGCTGGCTCTATAGACAGGGAGCTAACCAAGGAACTACAGCTACCAGGGCCCCCTGTTGGTTCCGTGCTGGATCCCTGCCACCCCTGCAAATGGGCTGCCCCAAGTACCTGCTTGCTTTGCTGGTGCCTAGAGCCACCCCTGTTCCCAACCACACATCCTGTAAGTTTTCCATACTCTTTCACTATTTCTTACCACCACCTCCCAAGCTATCCTAGTTCAATTTAACCTTATTTTACAATTAACCCACATGAAATCTGTTGTATAGATTCACTAACCCTGGGTCTAAGTTAACCTTAATTATTGTATGTCTATTGTCAAGGAAAAGCTAAACAATTTCTATAAGGAGTAGAGAGGTGTAACCCAGTATACTGGAGGCTTGACCACCATCTGAAATGGCAGGGGATGAGGGGGGAGGACTGGCTTCCAAAAGGGTTAAAGCTCTATCTTAGAATTTAAAAGGAAATCTGTGCACCAACTCTAGGCATAACTCAGCAAACATCAAGTCCAGTTTTAGATGTTCCCAGTGATCTGGTACTCAACATTTCCCTTGGGTGACTACTCCACAGTCTAATACAGCAAATGTTAGATAAGAAGTTTATCATGAGAAAAATCTCTCCAATCTCAGAACAAAGCATGTTAAATGTATGCATATCTAGTTACCATTTAAATAATGCACAAATGATAAACTTGTAAGTTTTTACTTTTTTCAATTTTTAATTTATCAGCTTATCACTTAAGGTTTGCTCATTTTTGTTCATGTAGGGTTAAAAATTTGTTTTCCCTGCCTCCCAGTTCTTATGATCAGATTTGTGACTGAGCCAATGAGCTTGACACAGTCTGGGGTTGGCATTGAGAGGTGGTTTTATATAAATTTGTGCCTCTGGCCCCCAATTCTGAGTCCTATTGGGGACTGGTTTGTAGTGTAAGCTAGAGAAACCCGAGAACTGCTCTAATTTGTGCTCATCTGCAACAGCTTCAACCGTCATTTTTGGCAGTCAGAGTATAGCTGGAGCACAGGATGATCTGGCCATACGTCCTCACTCCTAATCACACTGGACATTTGAAAGAGGGTGACACAAATCTTAGAAGTATGAATAACATTTATGAAGTCTACAAGAGATTGTGTATGGTGAATATGAATGTTAACTGCTATTTAAAATAAAAATACTTTCTTCACTTTTGGAAGACTTTGTTAACTGATCTGGACAAATTAAACTCATATACGGTCTGATCTTTTGCCCATTGAGATAAATGTCAATGGTCCCATTTACTTTAATGATATAAAATCAAATTCTAAGAAATCTGATAACAAAAAAGGTGTTATCCTTTCATATAGGGATCTGTTTCCATTGGTTTATAAATTACCATGTGTGGTGTATGCTTTACACTGGGTTGATAGAAATGGCTGTGTATTTTATTGGAGTTATGAATGAATATAATATTTTTAGAGATGAATAATACACAGCTCTGTTCTAGTTGGCTGGATGGGTTTTGCGGGGCTAGGAGGTATATACCAACTCTCAATATTGCAATGAAAACTTAGGAAAATCTTTACATCTATTGTGTTAATTGCAATTTTAAAAAGAACTGCCTGCAAAGTCTCAGGCAGCAAGAATCTCTTACTATGCTGAATTCAAGTTGCATTTCCCTTCCACTTCCACCACAGCACCGCAGTCCTCCCACTTTTGATTCACAATGTATTTAAAATATACTTATCTCTTTCAGCTTCTTCCTGGTTGCAGAGTCTGTCTGCCTATGATACTTATAAAGTACCTACTGTGACTGTGTGGGGGAGTATGTCTTTGAAAACTTATGAATTCCATTTTGTTTTGTGAATGCCATTTATTATTGCAATCTCCATTGTCTGTTAGAGTATCCATTTTGTAGCAAAGACTTGACATCTACTGGACAGACTGTCTGACAAGTTGTGACAAAGCAATCAAGGGCCATCAATATTACTCCTAGACTTTAAGGCCAGAGGGGGCCATCATGATCATCTAGTTAGTCTGACATCCTGCACATCGCAGGCCACAGAACCTCGACCACCCATTCCTGCAATAGGCCCATAACCTCTGGCTGAGTTACTGAAGTCCTTTAATCTTGATTTAGAGACTTCAAGTTATAGGGAATCCACAATTTACTCTAGTTCAAACTAGCAAACGAGCCGTGCCCCACACTGAAGAGGAAGGCACTGCCCCCCCACCCTCCCCGCCCCAGGGTCTCTGCCAGTCTGACCTAGGGGAAAATTCCTTCCCGTCACCAAATATGGTGATTGGTTATTCCAACCAGCTGGACACTTGGGAAAGAATTCTCTGTAGTAACTCGGAGTCTAGTGTCCCATCTCTGGATGTTGGAGATATTTGTAACAGGAATTGCAGATGGGCCACATATTATCCTATTGGGATCCAGGAAGTGGGCCATATATTATTGTAGGCAACCTCAACATACCCTCCCCATAAACTTTTTAAGCTCAGTCTTGAAACAAGGTAAGTTTCTTGCCCCCACTACTCCCCTTGGAAGCCTTTTCCAGAACATCACTCCTCTGATGGTTAGAAACTTGTGTCTAATTTCAAGCTGAAACTTGTTGATGGTCAGTTTATATCCATTTGTTGTTGTGCCAGCATTGGCCCTTACCTTAAATAACTCTTCTCCATCCCTAGTATGTATCTCTCTGATGTATTTTCTCCACAGATCTTATTTTCCCAAACTCTTTATCACTTTTGTTGCTCTCCTGCTGACTTTAACTTGTCTACTTGTTCTTGAAATATCAGTCTTCAATACTGAGTACAGTATTCCAGTTAAGCCGTGCTAGAAGAGAATGGTTTCCTTGTTTAACATCTGATACTCTTATTAATGCAGCCCAGTTCTGCATTCCCTGTCATGAGACTCATTCTTGAAAGTCCTGTGTGCAAGACCCTTCTGGTAAACTTTTGTAGTCTGTAATTCACAACATTGTTTTCTGGGAAAACCATTTGTATTGATTTCAAGTGAGAGTTGTTTTCTGTTTCTTCAATGTGAAGGTTAAGTTTTAAAGACAAGTTCAGATACTTTACTTTTTGGCATTTTCAAAAAGGCTAAAATACAGCTGGATCCCATAAGCAACAATGCTACAAAACTGCACTCTGGAATACAACAGGATAAATGAGAATTAGCATTCAGGTTAACTCATCAGGTGAAATAGGTCAGAGAAAGAAAGAATGAATATGAAAACGAAGGTAATTATAACTATATGAAATGTTGCACTCTGTTCAGGTTCATTTTCTATCATTTAGAGTCAGTCACTTTAACAAAAACTTCCTTTTTCTGAAAGGCAATATAAATACCACATACAGTTCAGTTAGTCAACATGTACAGTGTGGCTGTTATGTTTATATTTTGACTAGATTTTGTTTTAATATGGCATAATCATTTGTATATAAACAGTTGACCTCATTGGGACTTAAACATATGGTTAAAGCTGCGTATGCTTAAAGTTCAGCACATGTTCCCAGATACTCAGCAAATGCATGAGGTAAAAATTTAAAAAACACCTAAATCCCATTGAAAATAAGGTGAGGCAGAATGCATGGTTTGTAGAAAATTGTGTAACCATTTGATTAACTAGCACATGATTCTGGAAAAAATAATAATTATAATAAATATAATATCACATATGTGATTATTGGTATCATAAGCATGCCACCACCACATTTATCACATGGTTGCACAATTTTCCACACACCTTGAACTACTACATCTGCACTCTGCCCACTAATCTATCAATATATTTTATATAGTGTGGTTATGGAGCAAAAGAGGAATCTTGTTCCTATGCATCACTGTAACTGAAATATAGCTTTCAGCTAATCTTTCCATTATAAAGTTTTTGATGTTCTAACAATGTGTGGCCTTTAGCAGTATACTTCTTGTGCTGTAGTCAGAGACAACTTGCAAACTTGCACATGTGAACTGCAAGTGTTATCAAAGTGGATGGAGATAAGAATGTGGGGATCTTGATATTCCATCTGATCTCACTGCTCTACAGCCAAAATGCTTCTGAAATAAACGTAGTCAAACTTTACTAATTCTGGGTCACTGAGAATGAAAATGATGCTTAAAATTGTTGATTGGCTCTAGTTTTCAAGATATGCTATTGGGTCAGTATATACGACCCTTGACTTGGGAATGGCGGAGGATAAGTGAGTTATAAAGGGAAGGGATCTCAATTTAAACCAGAAATGACTAAAATACATCTTTGACTGGATCTATGAATAAATCTATGACTGGGTTTGGACAGTACTTGCTTTTCAGGCAAGACAATGAATGATGCAATCTGAAGCTGGTATTGTGTCATACATGATATGAATTGCATCATGTTATTCCTAGAAGTCATGGATGATGCAATCATAACGAAGCTTACATCACTCTGCTGAACAAATTGCCCTATATCAGCTCTAGAAATCATACAGTGTCGTGCTCTCTTATTTGTCAGTGTTTGATTTTGCAAAGGGACACATTTCTGTTTAGCCAAAGTGAGTAGAGATGCCTCGTACTTGTGTGAACAGTGCAGATAACTTCTGCTATGTTTGTGGTGAAGTGACTTTTGCATCACAAAAGCACAGTATAACCACTATGGTTAAGAAAGCGTATCACCTTTATTTTGGCTGCAAAATTGGAGATCAGGACAAGAGGTGGGCCCCACACATATGCTGCAACACTTGTGCAACAAATCTTCGCCAGTGGTTGAACAGGAAAAGGAAATCTATGCCTTTTGCAGTGCCGATGATTTGGAGAGAGCCAACAGATCATACCAGCAATTGTTACTTCTGCATGGTGCCTCCAGTTGGGAAAGGTGTGTCAAAGAAGAAAAAGTGGACTGTGCATTATCCAAACATTCCATCAGCTATACACCCAGTACCCCACGGAGAAGGACTGCCAGTTCCTGATGCACCAGAATCATTCTCACTTGAGTCAGATGAGGAAGAGGATGAAACTTCTGGTCCTGAACCATCAATGTCACAGGACCCAGATTTTCTCCCATCCTCCTCCTCTGAACCACACCTCATAACACAAGGTGAACTGAATGACCTTCTCAGGGATTTGGAACTACCCAAGAGTAAGGCAGAGCTGTTGGGCTCCGGACTACAGCAGTGGAATCTCCTGGCAGGTGATATTAGGGTTTCCATGTTTCGTGACCGTCAAAAGGATCTTGTCCCATTCTTCTTCATGGAAGGTGATCTTGTAGCCTGCAACAACATCGATGGTGTGATGGCAGCCATCAACATCGTTCACGATCCAGATGAGTGGAGACTGTTCATTGATTCATCGAAGACGAGTCTTAAAGCTGTTTTACTGCATAATGGCAATGTTTTGCCATCAATTCCAGTTGGTCATGCAGTCCATATGAAGGAAACCTATGACAACATGAAACAACTTTTGAGGTGCATAAACTATGACCAACATCATAGAATCATAGAATATCAGAGTTGGAAGGGACCTCAAGAGGTCATCTAGTCCAACCCCCTGCTCAAAGCAGGACCAATTCCCAGCTAAATCATTCCAGCCAGGGCTTTGTCAAGCTGGGCCTTAAAAACCTCCAAGGAAGGAGACTCCACCACCTCCCTAGGTAACGCATTCCAGTGTTTCACCACCCTCCTAGTGAAATAGTTTTTCCGGATATCCAACCTGGACCTCCCCCACTGCAACTTGAGACCATTGCTCCTTGTTCTGTCGTCTGCCACCACTGAGAACAGCCGAGTTCCATCCTCTTTGGAACCCCCCTTCAGGTAGTTGAAGGCTGCTATCAAATCCCCCCTCATTCTTCTCTTCTGCAGACTAAACAATCCCAGTTCCCTCAGCCTCTCCTCATAAGTCATGTGCTCCAGCCCCCTAATCATTTTTGTTGCCCTCCGCTGGACTCTTTCCAATTTTTCCACATCCTTCTTGTAGTGTGGGGACCAAAACTGGACACAGTATTCCAGATGAGGCCTCACCAATGTCGAATAAAGGGGAACGATCACGTTCCTCGATCTGCTGGCAATGCCCCTACTTATACAGCCCAAAATGCCGTTAGCCTTCTTGGCAACAAGAGCACACTGTTGACTCATATCCAGCTTCTCGTCCACTGTGACCCCTAGGTCCTTTTCTGCAGAACTGCTACCTAGCCATTCGGTCCCTAGTCTGTAGCAGTGCATGGGATTCTTCCGTCCTAAGTGCAGGACTCTGCACTTGTCCTTGTTGAACC
Source organism: Trachemys scripta elegans (assembly GCF_013100865.1). NCBI lineage: Eukaryota > Metazoa > Chordata > Testudines > Emydidae > Trachemys > Trachemys scripta. Next base: position 219,339,350 of record NC_048298.1, read on the forward strand.
TCATCAGGTGTTTTTTCAGTGGCAGCTTTGTGGCGATTTGAAGGGTTGTTGCTCTCTTGCTTGGTCTGCAGACTGGATACACAAAGTACTGCTGTTTTCTCTGTGAATGGGATAGTCGTGCAAGAGATTCCCACTACATCAAGAAAGACTGGCCACTCTGACTGTCATTGGAGCCTGGGAGGAAAAGTATTCGGCATCCACCGCTTGTTGAATCAAGGAAGATTTTGTTACCACCCTTACACATCAAGCTGGGTCTGATGAAGAACTTTGTCAAGGCCATTGACAAAACACAAGCAGCTTTCAAGTACCTCAGTCGAAAATTTCCAAGGTTAAGTGAAGCTAAGATAAAGGAAGGTGTCTTTGTTGGTCCTCAGATTCGTGAACTTTTTCGAGATGATGCATTTGACCATGCACTGCGTGGCAAGGAAAAGACGGCATGGTAAGCCTTCCAGTTAGTGGCAATAAATTTTCTCGGAAACCACAAGACAGACAACTACAGGTTGTTGGTGGAAAACCTCCTCAAGGCATACAAAAGCCTTGGTTGCAACATGTCACTAAAGATACATTTTTTGCACTCTCATCTAGATTTTTTCCCACCGAACTGCGGAGCCGTGAGCGACGAGCACGGCGAGCGATTTCACCAGGACATTGCAACAATGGAGAAATGCTATCAGGGCAAATGGAGCCCATCAATGCTTGCAGACTATTGCTGGACAGTGACAAGAGATGCTCCATTTAATGAATACAAGAGACAAGCCAAGAAGCACCGAGTAGACACTGAATAGGACTAAACTATGTACATAATCGTTTTTTGCCTTTTGTTTCATAATAAATTTTATTTATATAACCCTTTTGCTGATTTTTAAAGTGTTACATAAACAGGACAGGTGAGATATTATCATGTAAAGCAACATAAACACATGAAAAGACCTAGGTTTACAATTTATGATTAAAACTCTACTATCTACACAATATACATAGACATAAAAAGTAAAAACTTAAATATCTTAGAAACAGTAGCCAATCAGTTGTTTTAATTGTCATATTTGAATTCAGCATATCAAAATACATAATAAATAGCACATTTTATCTCTGAAGCAGACGACTTCTCAAAAATTGTAGACCGGTGTCTTTGGAATTGACATGGAAGGTTCTCTGCATTTGTGGGTTTTTTTCATACCAACAGTACATTTTCCTGACAATTGCTTCTAGAGAGCATGTCTGAGTATCTCCACCAGATACACCGGGCAATAATGATATTTTTATTCATATCCTGGGATCAGCAACATAAAATCTATCAGTGAGCAGGAAGAAGAAATTGATGCCTTAGGAACTCTTGCTACCTCTTATAGCTGAGTTTGCTGTCTGAGCTCCTAGTTAAATAAGCGAATTTCTTTTCTCTAATGTTGCCTACTCAGAGTTGGTCTCTCTCTCTATTCAGCATTAGATACAATGTTACATATAATCAGTTCCTTATAAACTTATCTTCCCTCTCTTCCACATATATAAATCTGATATCTGAACAGCTTCATTATTAGTGTGAAAGCATTTCTGGGTATTTAATATGTGCCAAGTTCCACTAGGCAACACAGTAGACTAAGGGCATTAAACAAACATAACACCAGATGTATGAAATGAAATATTAAACTAGAATATTGTAACCTCCTTCACATTAAACACATAAAATTGAAACTCAGCCTTAATGCCGTTGTACTTGAAAGCAAAGAGAAATCACTGGGCTAAATGAGCAGAACTTAATTTGTAATAAATGACTGGAAATTAGCTAATGTAACGCCAATATTTAAAAAGGGCTCTAGAGATGATCCCAGCAATTACAGACCAGTAAGTCTAACGTCTGTACCAGACAAATCAGTCGAAACAATAGTTAAGAATAAAATTTTCCGACACATAGAAAAACATAAACTGCTGAGCAATAGTCAACATGGTTTCTGTAAAGGGAAATCGTGTCTTACTTATCTATTAGAATTCTCTGAAGGGGTCAACAAACATGTGGATAAGGGGGATCCAGTGGACATAGTGTACTTAGATTTCCAGAAAGCCTTTGACAAGGTCCCTCACCAAAGGCTCTTATGTAAATTAAGCTGCCATGGGATAAAAGGGAAGGTCCTTTCATGGATTGAGAACTGGTTCAAAGACAGGGAACAAAGGGTAGGAATTAATGGTAAATTCTCAGAATGGAGAGGGGTAACTAGTGGTGTTCCCCAAGGGTCAGTCCTTGGACCGATCCTATTCAACTTATTCATAAATGATCTGGAGAAAGGGGTAAACAGTGAGGTGGCAAAGTTTGCAGATAATACTAAACTGCTAAAGATAGATAAGACCAAAGCAGACTGTGAAGAACTTCAAAAAGATCTCACAAAACTAAGTGGTTGGGCAACAAAATGGCAAATGAAATTTAATGTGGATAAATGTAAAGTAATGCACATTGGAAAAAATAACCCCAATTATACATACAGTATGATGGGGGCTAATTTAGCTACAACAAGTCAGGAAAAAGATCTTGGAGTCATCGTGGATAGTTCTCTGAAAATGTCCACGCAGTGTGCAGAGGCGGTCAAAAAAACAAACAGGGTGTTAGGAATCATTAAAAAGGGGATAGAGAATAAGACTGAGAATATATTATTGCCCTTATATAAATTGATGGTACACCCTTATCTCGAATACTGCGTACAGATGTGGTCTCCTCATCTCAAAAAAGATATACTGGCACTAGAAAAAGTTCAAAAAAGGGCAACTAAAATGATTAAGGGTTTGGAACGGGTCCCATATGAGGAGAGATTAAAGAGGCTAGGACTCTTCAGTTTGGAAAAGAGGAGACTAAGAGGGGATATGATAGAGGTATATAAAATCATGAGTGATGTGGAGAAAGTGGATAAGGAAAAGTTATTTACTTATTCCCATAATACAAGAACTAGGGGTCACCAAATGAAATTAATAGGCAGCAGGTTTAAAACAAATACAAGGAAGTTCTTCTTCACGCAGCGCACAGTCAACTTGTGGAACTCCTTACCTGAGGAGGTTGTGAAGGCTAGGACTATAACAGAGTTTAAAAGAGAACTGGATAAATTCATGGTGGTTAAGTCCATTAATGGCTATTAGCCAGGACGGGTAAGAAATGCTGTCCCCAGCCTCTGTCTGTCAGAGGGGAGATGGATGGCAGGAGAGAGATCACTTGATTATTGCCTGTTAGGTTCACTCCCTCTGGGGCACCTGGCATTGGCCACTGTCGGTAGACAGGATACTGGGATAGATGGATCTTTGGTCTGACTAGGTACGGCCTTTCCTCTCTTTACGTAGTTCCCACATCAACTCCTGTAATTGCATCTTTGGTCCAGGCTACCCAAAACTGCAGCTCAAATCATCTTCCTATTCCACTACTTGGATAAGTCAGTTTCTTCTTTGAATCCCTCCACTGGTTTCTCTCAGCTTCTGCATCTAGTTGCCACAAATGACTTTCAGTCTAAGGCATAGTAGATTTCAGAAAAGGATTAAACAGGTATATGAATAATAAAACATCCACAGTTACCTTTAACAGGCTAAAATACATACCAGGGATATAAATCCTCGTGTTTTGGGGTGTAAACCAGCAACTAACTGCATGAAATTAGGAAGAAACTTTTAAAATGGTTATTTGAGTATTATGAGGATTTTTACACCTCTGGGCCTGCTCAACTCCAATGAGATGCACCTACAAGGATTGTTCTGTCTGAAAGGTGGGGAAATTAAAAGAAAAAGCTGCCATGGGAAGGGGGTGGTTTGCTGAGAGGGAGACAGTAGTAATCCTCACCACTTTTGAAGCTGCAAGACCCAGCCTCAGAGCAATATGGCCCATGGGGAGAAGCTGGAGGTAGACCCCATTTAGATAAGCCCAAAGGGCTGACCCAGGAAGACTGCCTGCGTAGGTCACCCTTAGCACCCTTTATTGTCCCAGAAATATCCCTCTCCCATAAGGGAAGAAAGAGAGGACAGGACTTTTTGTTTGTTTGTTTATTCCAAAAATCTCCTTGAGCATCCACCTGGTGGGAAGAGAGAGAGATTATGAGTACCTGAAGTGGTGTCTGGAGGGAACTTGAGTAGACTTTTTTGATAAATACTCTTTATTTTACTGGGATGCATTTGCAATTTACTGCTAAACTGCCATCTAATCAGTACTAACATTGCCCTCCTAAAATTATTAATATTAAGTGGGGGGAGAGAAAGCAGCATAGGAAATTGGGTGTCCAGAAAAACTGTGCAGTAAATTATTCCATTAAACATACTGTACCTACATGGGTTTTTAATGTTCAAAGCTAATGTAACCTTTGGTAACATTATTAATGACAATGTCTATCAGAACTATGATGGGCAAACACTGCAAAAATGTTCCTAGATATTCATTCAAATGTACTAAGTGTTCACAACCCTTTTATTTGGAAAAAGAAAGCGTTGAGCACGTGTATAAATATTAATTTGCACATTAATACTCATGTAATTATCTATTTTCAAAATATTGGCATTTGAAAATTTCACACAGCCATTTAGAAAGCTCTATTTGGGTTTAGAAGTCATCCCATTGGGAAGAAGAAACAATCACATGTGACCTTGGTGACTAATCACATAGTGGAATATCAAATTACAATTACCTACTATTCAAAGCAGGAGCCATGGTTTATCCATAGGCTAAGATATGTTTTCATACGCCATTCATCAAATAATGAACAAAGTCATAAGAATCTAAGTCTGTTCTCAGATAATTCATGAACATAAAAAAGTACTAGAAGCAAACAAATAGTAACTAGTTCTTCCAGCACTAGTCTTTACCAGAAGCAGTAGTAGGGAAAGGCAAGGCCCAGGAAGGACCCCTACTGCCCCCCTGGGAACTGAACGTGAACAGGAAGGATCATAGTCTGGGTCGTCTCTCTTCACCAGCCAGAAACTCCCAATGTGGATCCAGCCTCCAAGACTTCAACAGCAACTGCATAGATGGTGGGATGCCTTAAGAATGAATTGACAAGTCATGCTTGCAAACTCCATATTACCAGTGGAATGCAGGGTATTCTTTTGTGTGTGCTGATTGGTTGTATGAGGCATGCTCCTCCTGCCTCTTCAGCAGAAGGAGTTTAGGACAAACAGCCAATCAGCAGCTAGTACAATGGCTCACTGATCCTGACTGGAGACTATTGCAATATAAATAATAATAAGTTAATGGTGAATTATTAGCAAATGAATAGATGTGTGCACACAATTAAGACTGTTTAACATTTGCTCTGTATTGTACTATGTCTTAATTTAGTCTCTCTTTCTTCTTGAAAATGTAGCACCTGCCTCAGTTGCATACAAAGAGCCCAATCCTGATTTCCTTACATATGCTGCGCTCCCAAGCTTCTGTACATAGAATCTCTGCCAGAAGTGTGTTTATATGCAAAGGTTATGGAGAAGGTAATTTAGATGAAACTTGCTTTCTATCTGACCAGGTTGGAGGATCTGCCTGTGCAAGATAAGAAGGTAAAGAAACAAAGAAGGAATAGTAAGTTAAATAGACCAATCCATTACACTCCAAACTAGTTAATCCAGGCCTGAGAGTCTGGAAGGGGGTTGATGATGAGCATTAACTAGATATTGGAAAAGGGCTTGGATCCTGTGATCAGAGTGGCTACAAAAGCTGCTATCTCATACAATTATCACACAACAAATGCACTTGTCAGGACAATAAATCTCCTCAATATCACACTACAAGTCTCCCTGAAATATGTAGAAAGACATAATAAATTTGAGTTTAAACAGAACAAACAATCTAGACATAGATCATTGCACTTTGTAAGATAATCAGAAGGTTTACATTAAGGAGAATTGAGGGAGTAATGTGCTAAGAAGATGTCCTCACAGTTACATTACTCAAAAAGCAATATGGGCTGATCAGTTTTGATGGAGGGTCTGGCCAACTCTCATAAATGAAATTGTTCGAGGAGGGCATATTGTGCATTATTTATTAACTGAAGGGACAGTGCTTCTGTATGTATTTTGTCAGGAAAAAAACCCGAATCCTGAAAATGCCACGAGAGAATCCCAAAACCACAATATCTAGCCTAAAACAAGTAGATGGTGTTCAGGTTAGTATACCCTATTGTGTACTTCATGGACTATATTTTAAATCTTCCCTGAGTAAAGGGCATCAATACTTGTGCTACCTCAGGAATAGACCATCTTGAAATCTGCTGGCTCAGCTGATATGGCATGTGCTTTGGGAGGTGGAACCAAATCTCAAACCATTTTCTGCCTACTTACATGGAGATGGGATTAAGGAGCCTGGTGACCACTGCTGTCCACCTTGCACTTCTACCCATAATAGCAGGAGTCGCAAGTACAGGAAAGTAAAGGGGGACCATACACCTATCTCTCTCTCTCCCCCACCCTTCATACACACACTTTACTGTGACCATGATCTGACCCTAAGTACACACAGGACACTTATGTAGTAATACTGGGCAGTATATCAAACACACAAGCTAAAACACATCTTAATTACAGTATATTTAAAAAAATTATAAACTGCAGTTTATTTTCTGATTGAGATAGGATAAGAAAATAGCTGCTTGTTCTCAAAAAAATTTCTCAGTGACTTCAAGTGCAATGGAAGCACAAACAGTAGTAGAGGTGCTTGTATCTGAGAGAACACCCACTAAAGCTATTGCTACCTAAGGTGGATCACAATGGAGCCCTTATATGCCTCTGCAAAGAATAAGGAGTGATCAAGATTCCCTGTGGCAAAGTACAGCCTTTCTATCGTAATGTCTGTTCAGTTTTAAAGCTCTGAAAGCAATTTATAAACCAAGGGCCTAATTCTGATCCAAGATACACACATGCAACTTCCAGTGGAAGCCAGTGGGGGTTGTGTTTCCATATCAGAAAGTAATAGTCTCTTCACTTCATGAAAATGCAGCACCTCAAAGTTGTTTGAAAGCAAGAACCACACTCATGTTTCCCAAGACACTGGTACATCCCTGTATGGTAATACGAGTCTCTTCAGTTTGTTTTTGATATATTGCTCAGTTCCACTTCAGCTCTGTCATGGTGAAAAACATGTTTTAGAGTGAAGCTATGATCTACGTTATTCATTTTCAATGTAAAAAACATGAATGTTTCCTTTGAAGTATGATTTTCATGCTTTTATGCACAGATTTTTCTAATTCAGGGGCCCTGAGCTTTAGAGGAAGGAAGAAATAAGTAAGGAATAAGTAAGAATATATGGCAATGCCTCATGTGTACTTAGGGTCAGGTGGTGATCTTTACTGCATTATTGCACAGGGGTGTGTCTGTGTAGAGTGCGTCAATGATTTGGCAGATCAGCACCACCGCCTGGGTGCCAAGATCAAAGTAATGATCTGTCATTTCAAGTAAACTCTGCTGTCTCTGTGAATGCTACTCCAGTTCAGTCCTCCAGATCCTGCTGAGAGTAAGAAAAATGATTGTTCCCAGCAGTCTGTGTGATTTAGCCTAACTTGATCTGATATATCTTGGCACATTAATCACTCTGCGTGAAGAGAAATGCAGCTTTTGATAAGAAAGTACAAGTGGATGATTACCTGCAAAATGCGTTTGTGTTTTATCTTTGACCCTGGTGAAAGAACAGGTGACAAATATTAGCCTGTCTAGCCTCAGAATCTCTATTAGCCAGTGGATTTTATGGGCTGAATCTCCTTTGCATTGTGGTGTTTGGTACTGATAACAGTGAGAATCACTGCAAGAGAACTCAAAATACCAAGGTAAATATAAAATATCCTATGAGGGTGCATGGGAAATCTTGTGATGCTACAACCCAGCCTGTTTGATGGCTGGTGTACCTAGCTGCTTGGCCTCTGGATAATTTTGCTTTGTGCTGTAAAAGAGATGATAATCCAGAGAGGTTTAGAATGGGTTCCCAATTTCTAATATCTACAGTTTATAAAACATTTCAGAAAAGAAAACTGAGATCATTTTCAGACTTTGTAGTTGAATAACCAACAAATACCAGCAAGACATAACTGAAGCTGGGTGGTATGTTAAACTCATAATTCATGTAACCAGAGCTTGACTTGCCAGCAATCATCTCTGGGAGCACAGAAAATCTATGTCAATGTGACATTATTACTTATGAAATTCCGCTGCTTGTATACAATATGTAATCAACTCTTCTCATGCTTCATTACATCATGTCACAACAGAAATATGGAAAGTATTTAACATCCCTTACAAAATCATTTACATTAGAATTTGTTGTAGGGGAATGCGCAGTATTCTTCATGGCTATGGATAAAACAGATCTGAAGAACACTGTCAAAATATTAGCCCAGGGCTTTTCTCTGGTAATGCATGACCAGTGGTACTGGAGTCGGAGGGCTCATGTTCCATGGAAGGCCTGTTATTGATGGAACACCAGTAGAACTGGGAATGTAGAGAGTTAGGCTGGAAGCAATTCAGCCAACTGGACAGGATAGTCCCAGGGTTTAATAAAGTTTCACTTGTTCAACTTAACCTGCATTTAGCTTCATTCTATGCTAATAAAAGATGGTGGCAGCATCTGAACTGTGAGTGCTGAAGCTGATAGCATGAGCCATGGAACTCTGAGAAGCCCCCTGGAGCCCTGGATTTTGCAGACACAAACCTACCCCAGCAATGGACCTGGTGGAAGGAGTCGTTCAAGCTGTACACAGAGTTGGCCATGCACCAGGCCAACAACAGCAGGAAAGTAAAACTGTTACTTTGCCTTATTGGGGAACAAAGCAGAGGGGTCTGCAACACTCTGAAGCTCTCCACTGCCCCATGCCTCACAGCAGTCCTAGGAGCCGTAGGGGAACTACTGCTTCCCAAAGCAAAATGAAACTGTGGAGTTCAGCTATATGTATTTTTGGGGACTTGACAGACTACCTGGTTTGTGACAGGACAGTCTGTGGCATTTGGGGTCACCAGCTGCAGGAGCAGCTGCTACTGAAAGGCAATCTCACATTAGACAGATGCTTAGACATTGGGTGTGCAGTGGGAGCTTCAAGAGAAAGAATGGAAGCCCTCGAAGACACAACACCCCCAGAAGTACATGCAGTGCGATGACAGCAAAGGAGAGCAGGTGACCAGGGTTCCATACCCATAGTGAGATGCATTTTCTGTGGAGACAGCGTAAATGAGTAAAGAAGAACTGCCCCACACTAGGACAGCAGTTAAAGGAATGAGGCGAGTTGCATTATTTTTAGTATGTTGCAAGAGCAGGGACAGATCCCAGAAAGAATCAGTCAGAAGTGGATGGCACATCAGACAACAGTGATGACAACATGACTCTCTGCTTAAGTCCAAGGGCATATCAGATTCAGGCTGTCAGGACAGGAAAGCAACAAGGGACAATGCCAATCTTTGTGCATGAAATAATGTTAATAGGGAAATGCCCTATGTCATTTCAGCTGGATAACAAGGCCTCCTGCAATGTGATTCCTCAGGGTGAATTAGACTTGAATGTGCCCATTACAAAACATGCAATCTAATAATGTACAATCAGGGTGTGATGCCACCTGAAGGAAAATTTTACCTCACAGTAACTAACCTGAAAAAAATAACAGATGCTTCTAACTGAAGTACATGGTGGTGAATTGTAAGCACCATAGTCCTCTCTTGGAAGAATACAGACATACAAGTTATGGATCTGATCAGGGTGCAGCATCATAATTTTATAGTTGCAGTGCAAGTACCAAAAGACGGAGTCCCATAGACAATGGAAACATCTTTTTTTTTTAAATATGGAGATATTTTCAAAGGCAACGTATACCTTGAAGGAAAACTGCAATTGGAAAGAACCTGTGTGCTTGCCACTATAGAAAATTCCAGTGGCACTACATAATCCAGAACGCAAGGAGGTCAAAAGTCTTCATAGCATCTGTAGAGGCCACTACAGCCTGGGTAAGTCGCAAAGTGGTGGTAAAGAAGCCATCAGGCAAATTGATCTGCATAGGCTCAAAGGCACTGAACTAGGCATTGAAAACATGCCACTATTGCCTGTTCACAATTGATTAAATCTTGTCAGAACTTTCCAAAATTAGAATCTTAACAGTCTGCGAAGTGAGCGCATAAGCCAAGATAAAGAGTCCAGAATGCTGATAATCTTTGCTAATAACCTTTGCAACACCATTTGGTTGCTACAGATAGCTGTGCATGCTGATGCGCATAAGTAGAGCACAAGAGGTGTTCCAGAGAAGATTCACCCAAGCACTGGAAGGACTACCTGGGATGAAATTAATTGTAGATGATATCTACATTGTAGGTGAAGGTAGCAGTGAGACAGAAGTTGAATGAGACCTTGACAGAAAACTACAAGCTTTTCTACAGCAATGCAGGGACAAGAACATAAAATTCAACCCAGAAAATATGCCACTCAAACAGCATGAGGTGATATATATTGGATATCTGCTCACAACAGAGAGACTGAAAGCAAATCCCAACAAGATCAAGGCAGTCAGAGACATCCCTGCTCCAGTAGATCTGAAAGGGGTACAGTGCTTCATAGGAATGATTCATTTTCTGTCCCAGTTCTTCCATTCCTGCCTGTAGCAGCAGAACCCATACATCAGCTCACAAGGCCAGGCAGAGCGGATCAGGGTGGGGGGGTGCCAATTTTTCCAGGGTCCTCCAATTGGCCGGAGCCCCTGGGCATGAGCCCCATTGGCCCAGTGACTAATCCGCCACTGTATATGGCATCTGTGGAAGTCCTTCTTCTGACAGGTTTTCTGTTGATATTCCTTCTGTAGTACACCACTATAGCGATATAACGCTGTCCTCGAGAGCCAAAACATCTTACCGCGTTATAGGTGAAACTGCGTTATATTGAACTTGCTTTGATCCACCGGAGTGCGCAGCCCCGCCCCCCTTCCCCCCCCCCCCGGAGCACTGCTTTACCGCGTTATATCCGAATTCGTGTTATATCGGGTCACGTTATATCAAGGTAGAGGTGTATCTGGAAGTCAGGGCAACAAGGGTCTAGTTGAGAAGAGATAGTTGGGCTAGTGGACCTCAAATTCCTTCCCATCAACAGTTTCACAGAGCTGAATCCATTTGCTAGAGGTGTTGACAGAGCAACTGGCTTTGCATTTGATATAAGTTTTTAATGAAGTAACCACCAATCATTATTAATAGTATTTCTGCTCTGCTTTCCCCAATCATTGGAATAATTTGGGGAATCTCTTCCTAATCTCAGATTCTAGATCCATAGTGACTGATTCTATCCTTTATAATGAGGCCTAGGGGAGTCACTGTTAGGTGGCCAAGTAGAGAAGTGCATAGACCATCTACAGAGTAGATCTCTTGCTATTCTAACTTTCTGTCTGAGTTTGAGTGGCCAAAATTATTTTTTTTTCATGTTTAATGAAGACTCCTGGGTCTTGCAATATTTTTTTCACTCTTGAAGTGTTGGTGCTTTCATTCTCCTTTAAAGTGATTCTGGAATCACTGTTACATCAGCACCTATATCTATTTTGAAGTGTATTTTACACTTTCCTGGCATGATCATGATGCTTCGTTTTGGTCATCTATGGCTCCAAGCTGTGCTATCTCAGTGTCTTTTGGGTCTTCTTGAAAGATCTACTGCCATGCATTTAGATCTGCAAACTTCTGCTTAATGTCTCCTTTTAGACACTTCTTGCATGTGGACAAAGCTGTTTGCCATGAGATGGTTTGCCACACCCTGGGCATTCTTTCATGCTCTTGTTGTATTCTTTTTCTTAAGTCTATGCTATAATAGCCCTCTCTGGATCCCTTTGTGCTTGTACTAGTTTGGATATTGTTTATGGGCATCCTGAGAGATTTTCCTTCTGATATGGATGGCTTCTACGGTGTGGTTAACAGACAAGATCCTCTCATTGGTTCAGTAACTGGTTAAAAGATAGGAAACAACGGGTAGGAATAAATGGTCAGTTTTCAGAATGGAGAGAGGTAAATAGTGGTGTCCCCCAGGGGTCTGTACTGGAACCAGTCCTATTCAACATATTTATAAATGATCTGGAAAAAAGGGTAATCAGTAAGGTGGCAAAATTTGCAGATGATACAAAACTACTCAAGATAGTTAAGTCCAAAGCAGATTCCCCCTACAAAGGGATCTCACTAAACTGGGTGACTGGGAAACAAAATGGCAGATGCAATTCAATGTTGATAAATGCAAAGTAATGCACACTGGAAAACATAATCCCAACTATATATATAAAATGATGGAGTCTAAATTAGCTGTTACCACTCAAGAAAGAGATTTTGGTGTCATTGTGGATAGTTCTCAGAAAACACCCACTCAATGTGCAGTGCCAGTCAAAAGAGCAAACAGAATGTTGGGAATCATTAAGAAAGGGATAGATAATAGGACAGAAAATATCATATTGCCTCTATATAAATCCATGGGACGCCCACATCTTGAATACTGTGTGCAGATGTGGTCACTCCATCTCAAAAAAGATATATTGGAATGGGAAAAGGTTCAGAAAAGGGCAACAAAAATTATTAGGAGTATGGAACAGCTTCCATATGAGGAGAGATTAATAAGACTGGGACTTTTCAGCTTGTAAAAAGATGACTAAAGGGAGATATGATAGAGGTCTATAAAATCATGACTGGTGTGGAGAAAGTAAATAAGGAAGTGTTATTTACTCCTTCTCTTAACACAAGAAGTAGGGGTCACCAAATGAAATTAATAGTCAGCAGGTTTAAAACAAACAAAAGAAGTATTTCTTCACACAAAGCACAGTCAACCTGTAGAACTCCTTGCCAGAGGATGTTGTGAAAGCCAAGACTATAACAGGGTTATAAAAAAAGGACTAGATAAGTTCATAGAGGATAGGTCCATCAATGGCTATTAGCCAGGATGGGCAGGGATAATGTCCCTAGCCTCTGTTTGCCAGAAGCTGGGAATGGGCGACAGGGGATGGATCACTTGATAATTACCTGTTCTGTTTATTCCCTCTGAGGCACCTGGCATTGGCCACTATTGAAAAACAGGATACTGGGCTAAATGGACTTTTGGTCTGACCCAGTATAACTATTTTTATGTTCTTCTCAACGTTATTCCTGGTGCTATTGCTTCTTTATGCACTGACTTTCAAGGACTATGTTCTTGCGTGTCTCTAGTGTGAGGTTAGGATCACTATGTAGCCTTTCTGAGAGTTGACCGTCCCTCACCCCTACAATGATCCTGTCCCTGATAAATTCTCACTCATCTCCCAATAGCCATGGCATTGGATTTGGTTTTCAGGGCTGTTGTGAAACCATTCACTGACTCACCCTTCTCTTGCTTGTGTAAGGGAAAATTGTGCCCACTCAAAAACCACATAGTGGCATAGCCTTCAATGGTGATTCAATTCTTCTGTTTTATCCGAGCATCTGTGAGGTTTCCAGAAAAGGTCATGTCCTCTGCTACAGGTCCCATTGTATAGAGCAGAGTATTAACTTGTTTCTCTTCTGATTGTTGTTCTAAACCGGAAGCCTGATGGATCCTCTGGAATCTGCTTAACCAAAGTGGCCATCCCTCAGGGTCTGAAAATCAAATTGTGCTCGGGTTGGCATTTGGAAAAAGTCTGGATCAGCTATCTCCATTGTTCTACCAGACTATAGAGTCCACCCGCCACACACACTTTTTCTTTACTTCCTTAAAGTGGCATACCACCTTTCTGCTCACATAGGTAACAAAGTGATGTTGCTGTGGGCCTTAATTTCACTGTCCCTTACTTTCCTATCTTCTCTCCCTGTTGCAGCCGAGACTCACCATAGCAGTTCTCTCTAGACTTTATTTTCAGGCCTCTTCTTTCTAGGGTTGTCACCTGGAGGTTTTATAACTAGTTTGGCTAGTTTTTGTACGACCTTGCTGATTGGCGGTGAAAAGATTTAATGTGCCTTTTGTTATGTTTTTTTTTTTTATTGGGCCTAACGTTCCCTGTAAGCTGCGTGCACGTACAGCTGCACTGCAATCTTGTAACTAGGCCACATGTTGTGTACCTGGAAGCATGTCTGGCATCTGGATCCTATTTGGTATGCCAGGCCCTCAATCTAATAAAATCAGGGGCTCCTCTCAGTACTGGGAAGTGGGATGGAGCCAAGGCTCACCACCAGGGAGAGTTAAGGAATGGGGAGGCAGGGGATCCTGGGAGAGGATGGTAGGGGGGCTTCCTCAGGATCTGAGGCTCCTGGGAGTAATCAGGGCATTCCTCCATTTTAAGCTGGATAGCCCTCTTTTTGGGTGTTTTGTTCCCCATCCAGTACTGAGACAAAACAATGTGGTTGTGACGGGTTCCCCTCAGGGTTCCACCTGGAACTGGGGTACCACTGAGCCCCCTGACCCACCAGCCTGGGCTCCATATCACACTGTTTTGCTGTGACAAGCTGCAAAGCCCTCCATCCTGCACTTTCACCAGCCTTCATACAGGTAGGGCCACACCCAGCTGCAGTTACATGCAGGCTCTCTGTCCAGCCTCTACAATGAACCAAAAATGGAAAGGCTACTGCGAAGGCAATTTCCAACTCCTCAGGCACACCCCCCCTCTGGAGTATAAACCCAAAATTACACCATCTTGCGCTGCAAAGGGAACTGTACAGCATAAGCTCACAAAGTTCGCCCCCTCCCTGAATCTGGAGAGGAATATGCAAAAGCCTTTGCCCTTTGAGCTAAGATTCCTATGCACTTCACTCCAACTCACTGGTTTAGATAAAGCAAAACCAAGTTTATTAATTACAAAAGATAGACTTTAAGTGATTATAAGGGATCACAAACAGATCAAAGCAGATTACCTAGCAAATAAACTAAGCTTACTATACTAGATTGATTGGATATGAATTACCCTAGCAGATGATACAAGCAGGCTGCAGATTCTTAAGCAGCAAGCTGCACTTGTTTTACAACTTGGAATTCCCAGGAGTTTCATTCATAGGCTAGAAATCCCTTTAGCCCTGGTCCAGCACTCCCTCCAGTTCAATCTTTGTTACTCAGCTGTTTCCAGGAGTCTTCTTGTGTGGGGAATGACCATATTTGTTATTGGTAGCAGGAGTGGGGGAGGGGTGACCATTGGCTGGATTTTCTGTGTCCTGAAGGTAGCAACCCTAACTCTACCTGTTCTGAAGCTAGCTCTGTACAGCTTTTTGGCCATTTCTGGCTGGGCTTGAGGGTTTGCTAGTTTGTTCCCTTTCTCCCTTTTCCCTTTTGGCAAGGGTGTTCTGTGATCTGTTGGATCTTTTTTGATCCCACTCGACCACGATGAAAAGCTTAGAGACCAGCACACCACAGTTGGAGTGAATGCCAGACTCTTTGTTTCCTTTTTACACAGACTCTTATCTCCTTGCTGTTTGTCCCTTAGTGGCCTCTCTAAACATTCACAACTAACACCACAAACTTGTTGCATATACTTCCCTCATCAGCTGAACTGGAGTTACCTGTCTCAGAAGAGGTGAAGATTTGTATGATTAGATTTCTCCATAGTGCATGCAAGTACCTTGGACTGTGCACATAAAATAATTATTTCTCTGTTATTAACCTGTACTTAACTGTCAGATGCTTGTGTGTGAATTGCTTTCTTAGTACAGCATTCATCAAGTCAAGCCATGAAAAATAATGCTAAAGAAAACCACTAATCCTTTAGCCAGTGCTGAGAGCACTAGTGTATATATGTCTGTGTGTGACTGTTCACAGAGGTTCACTTGAAACTTGGGGGGGATAGCTCAGTGGTTTGAGTATTGGCCTCCTAAACCCAGGGTTGTGAGTTCAATCCTTCCGGGGGCCACTTAGAGATCTGGGGCAAAAATCAGTACTTGGTCCTACTAGAGAAGGCAGGGGGCTGGACTCAATGATTTTTCAGAGTCCCTTCCAGCTCTGTGAGATAGGATAGGCATATCTCCATATGTTTGCACTGTGTGCTTATCTGAGTTTATTAATGCATTTCACAGATATGTAGATGATTATATTGTGACTCTAACCATTGCAGAGGCCAGGCAGAATGTCAACACTGGATTTTACTTTATTGCTTGCTTTCCTAATATTTTTGAATGCAATTGACTGCATCTGTGTGTCTATCCATTTATTGTGAACATGTATGACCTAATGGACAATCAGTATGACTTGCCTCATAGAAGTAGATGGTTATTGGGAGACTTTATTTTATGGCTTACTGTTTTTAGCTAAGCCTGGTTGCAATAAATTTGGGTTTTTAAGGACCCCAGTTGTTAATCACAAAATACTGATATTAAATAATATGCCTCTGTTGCAGTAATCAGTCCTATATTAGTATCACAACACTGTAGTGAACACAGATTGGCCTTTATTGATCATTTCTAAATCTAAATAGCTATCAAGCAATATACATGCAGGCTATTGATTTGGATTAACTAACTGAGAATGAATCAGTGATCTGATATACTGCTCTGGCCTCTGTAAAAAGAGGAATTAACTTCTCTTTCCCTGCAGAATTCATGGAGTTCATCAATCTGGTGTGGCACAGCATATTTTAGGCGGTTGTGTGTAGATGCTATAAAACACGGTGAATGACATGTTTGTGGACTGTGAAGCTCTAGTTGAGAACGAGTTGCCAGGTAACAGGAGATAATGGAGAACAAGCTGACATAATTGATTGGACTGTCAAAAACCCTTTGAGAAAGTCCCTCACAAGAGATCTATAAGGAAAGTAAGTAGTTACAGAGTAAGAAGTAAAATATATCAATGGGTTAAAAACTCTCTGAGAGAAAAGACGACGAATAATGGTAATTGTCAACATAGCAAAAGGTAAGAGTGGGATGTCACAAGATTCTGTGCTAGAACTCTTGTAGTTTAATATCTTTGATATGTAGAAAGGGGGTGAATAGTGAGGTGGCAAAATTTACAGATAACACAAAGCTATTTAGGTTAGTCAAGGTCAAAGAAGACTATGAGGAAATTCAGAGTTGAATAACACTATCTGGGAGTATATTTTTCCCCTGTATCTGAAACAAATTTATTTAACAATAAAACAAACAAGCAAAACCCCCAGAAAACCTCTTCACTCAAAATTGTATCCTTGCTGCCTGTCTTTAGAGAAATTGCTGTTTCGCTTTAAATAGTCTAAATACAAAATCTGAAAGGCTACATAGCAATGCTCTACTCTTAAAGAGACTTTATTCTACTTAGTAAATGTGGCTAGCTATGTTGCTAACTATGACTCAGCGGACTCAGGCTCCAATGAAGAAGGCCATATTTGTTTCTGAAGAGCCCAAATTTTTAAGGTATTGCCATATGCAGCCCACCCACATTTTTTCCAATAGCAATGCTGCTATCTAAGAAACTCAAGACATTGAAACTGTCACAAAGTGCCAACTTTCAATCCTGGACAGACACATTAGTGAATTTAAACTGAATTGAGCCAAAGCTTGGTTCCATTGAAGTCAAAAGGGAGTTTTGCTATTGACTTCACTGTGGCCTGGATTTGGCCCAATATTTTTATAGATGAGAAATCCTCTAAACAAACACTGCATCATATTTACACAGAACACTAAGCCACTACTCTGAACCAAAACATAATTCCACTTTCCCTTTATGTTTGCTCTGTTCTCAAGCAACAGGAGCATTATAGCAGTCAGCAAACAACGTCATTCTGTTCATGGTAAACACACTTCATTTTCAGTTAGAATGCTCACACAAACATCACCCTAGCATTTTATCCCTGAACATGCCAAAATAAAGACTGAGAGCATTTGAGCAAGCAAATGCTTCTATCCCTTTTTTTTTTTTTTTTTATGTTTCATTTTGTAGACTAACAGGAGAAAAACATATACAAAAGAATAGTTTGTACTGCCTACAAAAGATATTATAAATATGCATAGTACTAAGCAAGTAAGTGCATGTTAACTACTAAATACCTTAAAATAGCCTTAATAGTCATTTTAAAAAAATATTATTATTTCAGATCAAAAGATTGCTGCAGTTTCTGGTATAGTTTTTCTGCGTGTTTTACTTCATACCATTCATGAAAGACTGACAGAATATTACATTCGTCTGATTTTTGTCGTTTTCCTGGTTTATTAGGCAGAGTTTGAGAGTTTTTTCCCTCCAACCCCATAGCAAGGATAATCCTGGCCCTTGGCAAACCATTTATCAATTGCAGAACATTAAGGCTTTTGAAATGAGTACGAATAGTGTTTAAGTGCAAAATGCAAGACTTTTTGAAGCTCTAAGTTAATTTAATAGCTTTACATTATGCACTCCTAAAAGAGCCTGTGCCATTGGCAGTTTAATTGTAGTTTTAGTTATTTCCTGTATGTGTAGCTGTATCATTTCCCCAAATAGCTATATCTTCAGATGTTCATACCAGATGCATTTAAAAGTCACCTTTTTCTGTGTGGTCTCTCTCTCAACTTTGTGTCTATCTTCCCTTTATATGCCATTTATTAAGAGCAAAACAATTATCTTCCTTACATTAGTCTTACTCCAGTGTAAGTCTACTGACTTCAGGGGAGTTACAACTGATTCTGACCAGATTCTGATTCTTACATTGCCGTGCACTGGTGATCATACTGGATTTTGCACCTGGTACTTCTTGGCCTTATGTGCCTGATTAAAAGTGTCCATTAGTTGTCTTCTCCTCGTTTTGTGCTGTGCTCTTTCACAGGGCTTCACCTCACTAATGACTTTTGTTTAGATTTTTGTGCAAGCTCTGGCTGTTTTTTTCCCCTCCTTTTTCTTATTCAGTGTTGTGAAATAAAAATTAAACATATAGTACAATCTGAGAACTGGTAAATACTACAATGAGCCTTTGTCATACATTTTCAGTGTGATGGATAATAGAAGGCATGAGGCTAAATCTCCATGCACTACTGATTATAAAGCCTTCGTTTATCCACAGTAATCCCCTAATTTAATTTGCATACCTCTGAGTGGATGGAATCACTTCACCAAAACAAAAAAGCCTGCTTTTATTCTGGTGAAGTGCTGCAGGATTGGGGATGTAGTACTTTTGTCTGAGGCCCAGGGCTGCAGTGTAGCAACCCACATTCCCCACAACTTTTACTGACTCCTTCCATGGTCTGTTGGAGCCACTCACTTTATGTAAATACAGATTGAGACCCATCCCTAGGCCAGCCTGCACCCTCTGTGCCTGCTTTGTGGAGCTGCTTTGTGCAAAGGCACCCCTGCGTTCATTCTGGTGGCAGCCTATCAATTCAGCCCCAATGTGGGGCATACATGATGTAGGGGCCCTCTGCACCTTAGGGAACCTCACCTAGAGTGCAATATAACATGCTGGCAGGAGGCAGGGGGTATATTATGTATCAAATGGGAAATAGTGTCTCAGAGTCTTGCAAGATGTGCACTTATTTTTACTTTTCTTCTTATCCCAAAGCATCTTTACACACATGGGGAGCAGTGTTTGTACTCAGTCAATTTGAAATCTGTATAACAAATCACAAGACATAATGAGAAAAGGACCAAATATGGTGAAGCTCTGGGTAAGTAAGTCTAGGTGCTGTGCAATATAAGCTGTTGCCCTGCAGTGAAGGGGCAATGGCTAAGAAATGTTAGAAATGAATTTAGTCAAATATATATACTAAATAGTGTTTGAGAAATGAATATTATATATGGTATTATAAGAACATAAAAGGGACTTTTGCTTTTGTATGCATCTCTGCTGATGCAGCATTTCAGAACTTCTGAAACAGTTTTGTGGCTGTGTAAACCATGAAAACTGGTTTCTGTGACTTATTAATCAAAACCTTGATCTGTGTACACAGCAGGGTGAAGCAGAGTGTCATGAGGGAATTGCTAGCTTCAGGTTCCCTTCACTCGCCTCCTAACAAGACAAGCTAGTAAGTAAAAACCCAGACCCACAAAAACAGACCAGTAAGAGAAAAGAAGAAGAAAAAAAAAAAAAAAAAAAAAAAAACCTGGATGAAGCCAGTGAGTTTAACAGCAAAGTCCTAAATGACATAAGTAGACAGATAATAGTAGATTGTAGCAGGATAAGCAAAAATGTATTAATTTAGGTTATTGTGATTTATTCATGAGAATATTTAGAATATGTAGGTGCACAAATGAGGTAATTTAGAAACTGGAGTCTGCACAAAGTTATGGAACAACCGATACTATATAGATTGACAACAAGAGAGTGGAAAAGACGC
This sequence comes from Trachemys scripta elegans, assembly GCF_013100865.1. Classification (NCBI taxonomy): domain Eukaryota; kingdom Metazoa; phylum Chordata; order Testudines; family Emydidae; genus Trachemys; species Trachemys scripta. The sequence continues at coordinate 219,359,471 of NC_048298.1, forward strand.
AGGGAAAGAACATAGCAGATACCAGAGATTTGAAAAGAGTCACCTTGACCCAGGAGAGGTAACTTGATCAGTTATGTTTCTTGCCTTGTCTGTTTTTACATGTATATGTAATTCACAGATAGCATTGTCTAAAACCCTACAAAATAAAAGCTAAAAAAACCTGTGTAAACCTAAATTGAAGTGGATCTTCTCTTTCACCCAATAGGATGGAAATCTTTTGATAAAATATCATAGACTGTGCAGTTTTCCTGGACAATGTGGGATAGGATAAACAAAGACCAAGAATATATTCAAAACCAAAATGCAATGGGAAATTGGTGGAATATAAGTGATGGCTTATAAATCATGGGTATAATTTGAGATAAAATGTAACTAGTTAAAAGATAATGTGAAAAAATGGCACTAATCTAATCCTTGCTATAGATTTCCCATGAGTTCCCCCTTTTTGATTATAAGAGTTCCTTAGCTAGAGACAATTCAATTTTTTGCTATTAATAGCCTAATCTAGTAATTGCCGTTAGCAATGTTTATTACAGCTATTCTCTGACTTCAGTTGTTCTATGGCCCTTCCTTTTGCATTTATTCACAAATCTTCACAGTGTGTCATTCACAGTTTTCTGGATTCTCAAATAGCTGAACTAATATCTCAGAACACAACATACAATGGGGGATGGGACTGAAGTGCTAAGGAAATTAATGTTATTGGGGCTGGAGGTTATGTAGCCTAAAATGAGAGAGATGTTTGTCATTAGGTGTAGTAAGACTCTTTCCAATTTCTTAAAGACCCAGATAAACCCTCTCTAAAAGGGACTAGCAGGATTTACAGTTGTTAGCCCAGAGCTATTTTATTTTTCCCCCCAGTCCGATTTACCATGGTGTTAGGAATGTGAAAGTAGCTGTTCCTTTAGATAATCCATTTCCTTTACAAAATGAGGCCTGGCAAATCTTCAAGACCCTATCTGCTTTCAGATACAAAGGCCTAGATATCAGTACAAAAAGGACTGTGTAAAGCTGATATATAATTGATGAATTTCTCATTGAAATGGACTGGCAAGTTCTTAATAGTGGGAATTAAATTTAAATTTTATAAAAGGTCTATGCTCATTAAGGGAAAAATCTCACTCCAGAGCCCTGGCATATTAAACTCATCAGGCCAGCAATTTCAAAGAGGTCAAACACATACAGCAGCTTTCACTGATGCCAAGCAGCTTGCTTGCTTCTATGCTAAGGCTTCAGTTACTTTATATTATATGGTCAGGGTAGTCATGCAGAATGTTATAACACTCACAAAGGAAACAGATTGGTTTTAATGACAGTCCCTTGATACTGCAGGTGGCAACATCAATTCTGAAATTGCTGTGCATCTACAAAAAGTCTAGTACATTTTTATGGAGTGTGTTGTGTGCATATTTTTGCAGAATGTGAAGCAACATGTTGTTTCACTCCACAGGTGAGTGTTGGCCATAGAACAACAACCTTACAGAGGGGTAAAGGGAAAAGAGTCAATTTAAAGGTTTTAATCCACATCCTCCATGGGACTGACCTTAATTATCCTCTCCCTGGGTGCTTGTCATCTCCCATTACATTGCTATTAATACTGCCAATGGCTGGGGGAAAGGGGCCTCTAGAGATCAGAGAAGCTACTTGAGCCTAGATCCTCAGAGGTATTTAGGCTCCTAATTTCCATTGTTTTCCTTTGAGGATCTGGGCCTTAGGGCCATATTTTTTTAAAACCCCTAATGGGACATAGGAATTTGGCACTCGTGAAAAATCCTACTAGGTGCCTGTTTGCAACTTTAGGCATCTAAATACCTTTAAAAATCTGATCTTGTTACTAGAAAAGGGTCCATTTGTTTTAGTTCTGTTTCCGGAATTAGGTAACATATCCTTACAGAGCCATGAAAAACCAGGAGTGTACACACTGTGTTGTGTCCTTTGTCTTAATTACCTTTCTCAGATGAATGATTATAGTATAGATTTATAGGGGAAAAAATAAAGATGCTTTGAGAAAGATCTGAAGACTGAAAGGTCAGTGATTCCATTTTATCAGTACCTTAAAGAGTAAGGAGTCCAAAGTAAGTAATTTTGTTAGGAAGTAGGAAGGTTGGCTGGCTGATTTTTATTCATGTCAAAAGGTGCCTCTTCTTGTTAGTGAGCTGGGGAAAGAGCAATTTCACCAGAGCCCTGAGCTGACCAGAACTCCAGTTTTTGGAAGAATATAAATGTAAATTCTGTTTGATCAAAATACATTTACTAAATATAGGATTGTTTTAAGTTATTTTATTCTGGATCTCTTCTGTTTTTAGCACACCAGAGAAAAAGAATCTACTGATATAGCTTAATTTGTTTAGAATGTACTTGTTATGGTGTGTACTACATCAGAGCAAACCCACAGGTCAGAACATAAGAATGGCCAAACTGGGTCAGAACAATGTCATGTCTAATCCAGTATCCTGTCTTCTGACAGTGGCCAATGCCAGATTCTTCAGAGGGAATAAACAGAACAGTGCAATTGAGTGAACCATCCACCTTCAACCAGTACCAGTCAGAGGCTTATGGACACCCAGACCATGGTGTTGCATCCATACCATCTTGGCTAATAGCCACTGATGGACCATCCTCCATGAACTTATATTGTAATTTTTGAACCCAGTTATACTTTTGTCTTTCGCAACAGTCTCTGGCAATGAGTTCCACAGGTTGACTGTGCATTGCATGAAGAAGTACTTCCTTCTTCTTTGTTTTTAAACCTTGTCATGGCTGACCCCTAGTTCTTGTGTTATGTGAAGGGGTAGATAATATTCTCTAATTCACCTTCTCCACACTATTCATGGTTTTATAGACCGCTATCATATCCCCCACTTACTCATTTCTTTTCCAAGCTGAACAGTCCATCTCTTTTAATCTTCCATATGGAAGCTGTTCCATACCCCTAATCATTTTTGTTACCTTTCTCTGTATCTTTTCCAATTCTAATTTTTTTTTTTTTTGAGATGTAGTGACCACAACTGCATGCAGTTTTCAAGGTCTAGGCATACCATGGATTTATATAGTGGCATTGTGATATTTCTGTCTTTCTATCCCTTTCCCAATGGTTCCTAACATTCTGTTAGGGTTTTTCAGTGCAGCTGCAGATTGAGCAGATGCTTTCAGCGAACTATCCACAATGATTCCAAGATCTTTTTCTTAAGAACATAAGAACAGCTATACTGGGTCAGACCAAAGGTCCATCTAGCCCAGTATCCTGTCTTCTGACAGTGACCAATGCCAGGTGTCCCAGAGGGAATGAACAGAACAGGTAATCATCAATTGCCCATTCCCAGCTTCTGGCAAACAGAGGCTAGGGACACCATCCTTGCCCATCCTGGCTAATAGCCATTCTTGAGTGGTAACAACTAATTTACACCCCCTCATTTTGCATATATAGTTAGGATTATGTTTTCCAGTAGTGAAATCCCTTTGTAATTCTTCGCAGTTTGCTTTGGACTTAACTATCTTGAGTAATTTTATATCATTTACAAAGTTTGCCACCTCACTCTTTACCCCTTTCTCCAGATCATTTATGAACCAGGACATAGCATTGCAGAGGTTCTTCCTCCCTAGTGACCCCCTTTGTGTCCTGGTCCTGCATTAATCTGCTGTCTCTATGGACCAGTTGTCCATCCTGGTCAGTTCTCTGTCCAATACCCTTCCAGAGTTAACAGAAAACAAATTAATGTTGATCTCAAAACAGCCAGTTGGATGTTAAAGTCCATAATATAAACAATAGTCTTCCTGGAAACTCAAGGCCAGTATTGTCAAATTTGGACCCCTGACTGGGCTAGATTACTTGGATTAGGGAAGGGAAACCCTGGCTTCACCCAGAACTGGCCCCTAGTTGAAGCAGTCAACCCTGTTTATCTGGCCTAGTGGGCTTTGATTTACCTCTGCCTGTTCCCAGCCCTTCTAGGTGCTGGAAGACCAACTCTCACTGGTTCTGCTGGTAGCTTATCATGAGCAGAGTGTGCCAAGGTGGCAGGGCATCCAGCAGGGAGTAGCAAATGCCCAGTACACCCATCACAGTATTCATAGCAAAGGATTTACCTTTTTTCCCTTCTGGCTAGGATCACAAAGCTCTTGATTTTATTGCTCCTTATCTTCTATCATAGCTCTCATCTGAAGTTAACCACTGCATGACAAGATCTAGCCAATTTAGTTTAAAAAATCAACTATGTCGCTAAGTTCAAAATAACACCGCTGTAGGATGATATTTAATGGTGCCATTAGAAAATAAAGTATTGAGTGCAGGGAAAGCTACCCGTTTTTATCTTAAAATGTTAGCTCAATTCAAACGCAACATTTTGGTATATTATGAGAAAATCTTCAAATATTTCAAGGACTCCACTCTGAGCAAAGATGAGAATCTAATTTCTCAAGAAAAAGCAACAAACAAACAGAGAAACAAAAAGCCAAGAGCATTGTTTGGTATAGACTCTAATAAACGAGGGAGGTTTAAACAAGATTATTATAAAGAAATGCACCATATTATTACACAGGTTTGTTTAGCCTGCATTTTAAAAATCTAGGTACATTGCATGGGAATATGTTGATTTCAATGAAATTTTCAATGGAAAAGTGTTAAAATATTGTTTTGACTTTTCATTTTGATAACGTAGAAACATTTTATTAATACTTTATTTTCGTTTTATTTAGTGTCAACATTTATATAATATAACTGTAATATTATAGTATACATGCACCATATTAAACATTTGACATTATTTTATAATGTTTTGACATTATCAGATGGTTCAGAATAGTTTTTTTTTTTAACAAAAATTCCGTTCCATGGGAAATTTTAAAATTCCAGCCTTTATTATTTTTTTCAAAACTAAAAGAAATTATGAAATGTCAGAATTTCCTGACAGCAGAAATTATATTTTCTGACCAGCTGTATTTATGCACTTTTAGCTATGCATAATCATAAATACTTTTATCTAAGATTCAAGTGTTGTATATGAATCATTTCTAATTCAAGTTGATGTACTGTTGAATGTATAGGTCCCTTCGTAAAAATGTAGAGATGGTCAGAAAAAAGAGGAGATGATGTTTTATAAACTACAAATATTATAAAGAAAGGGGAGGTCACTTTTCCCTTTCAGTATGAATGGGACATGCATGGCTTTATATTTTGCTCAGCCCATAAAAACACAATTTAAGAAACTTTTTTATATTGAACTCCTTATTCAACAAAATTTAAAACTTATCTTTTATTTTGCATATATCTCTCATACATATCATGGATAAGTAAGGCCCCACATTCCATGAATGATATCGCCTAATGCCTTTACAAAAAACACTCTGATAAAAAGGGAGGATATTTTTGATTTTCCAAAAAAACCTAGTCCTTCATAATCTTGAAATAGTGTGATAGATAAAGATGATACTAATTTTTTACTTAGGTCCTGATCTTGCAAAAGGAGCTATATGAATAAGTGTTTATACCTGAGTAGGTTCTTTTTCAGGATTGAGGATGGATGAATCACTTTGAAAATGGCTCCGTAATTCAGTCTAACAACCTCTCAGAAGTCATGTAGGAATTCAAGAGGGTTCCAGAGAAAATACTCTTAAAAACTATCCATTGTAATAGAGAGGGATGTTCTTTTGCCTGAACTTTTAAACCAGCTTATAGAACAGAATAAAAAGAACTTCTATCTAAGGGAGTTTAAAGTTCTACAAAAAGTTGCATTCCCTATCTAAATCCAGAGGACTTTTTCCATAAAGGAATTTCTTTTTCCAATTTGAAAATGTTAAAAGAATGAGTTTTTTATTCTTGTCAGTAGAATTGTTACAGTGCAGTGCAGCAGAACAATAATAATTACAGTAAACTGTTACCATTGTTCATTTATAATTTACATGTTTAAACTTTCATAAATCATATTACCTATGTTGGAAGGATATAACTCAAGTTAATTAACTGACAGTATCATGTTGCTATATTTAACATCTCATCCCATTCTCCAAGATTATAATTACACATTTCCCAAAAATAAATAAATGAATAAAATAAATATAAGGTTTCCTGACACAGATAAAATCACCTTCTATATTTATTATCACTGCTAACATTAGCAAATCTGCCACATAGCATGTTAACTTTTTTGTATATTTGAATCAACAGTAGTTTCACCTTTAATTAAAGTAGGTTTTGCAAAAGATCTGACCCCTTTCCCATTGATCCTTTTAATCTTATCTTATTCCATGTCTTTTCTACTGAAGCCTGGTGATTAATACTGCTACAGAAGTTTTACCAGCATGATTTCTTACATCTTCTAATAACCCTCTACGCCTGACTATGCTTCCTTTTATAATCTATCAAATCCTGAAATTTTAATGAAAGTCTCGCCTTACTCAATGCCTTTCTTCTTGCTTTGACCACTATATAATACTCTTCATCCTGCCAGGGCACTGGAGGGTTGCTCTTTCTTCTCAGATGACACAGGAATAGCCATAGTAGTTGACTGATACATCAACAAAGGCTCCCTCACCATCAGTGGCAGTTTCCACAAAACCCCCACAAGAGAGAGGGCAAAATGTAACCAGCTTGATTTCTTTTTTAAATCCTATGTTTCGCTAAAGTTTCTTTATCAGATGATAATATCAAAGAAGAAATATATATATGCACTCCCCATGATAATCATGTCTCTCTTTTGTGCATGTACATTTACCTAGGATCTATTCTGCCACAATTACACAGGGCAGTACCTCCCTGTGTGTGTAGTCCCATTGAACAGAGGATGAAATCAATCTACTTTGGAAGAGATTGTTTTGCTCCCTTCCCCTCTCCTAGCTCCTTTTCTCTCTCACTTCTATGACTCTCTCCTTCTCCTTCCCTGTTACTGATCCAGGAGAGCAGATGTGAAACTTCTGTAACTCCTTCACCTGACCCAGTGATTTCTTTCTATCCCGTCTTCTGACTTCCCTTACCACACTCTTATCCCTCTCTACTCCACCTCTCCTCAGGCTTCTTCTCACAATACAAACATGCATCACTCTCCCCCATCTTAAACAACAAAAAAGAACCAAAAACACTCTTGACCCATTGGTCTCTTCCACTACTACTCCATCTCCTTTCTTCCTTTCATCTCCAAGTTCATTGAACACAGTGTCTACACTGCTGTCTGGAGTTCCTCTCCTCCAACCCATCTTATGCTCCTGGCATGCCACTGTAGTGCTTTTCACCTAAACCTTTTAAGTCTTTGGCTCCCTAGCCAAAGGCAGTTGAACCAGTACTCCACCATCAACTTATTGGCTACCTTTGAGATTGTCAAAAATGATCTTTCTTCTTGATATCCTTCCTCTAGGACTGCCCAGAGGATTCAGGGGGCCTGGGGCAAAGCAATTTCAGGGGCTCCTTCCATAAAAAAAAGTTGCAATATTATAGAATACTATATTCTCGTGGGGGCCCCTGTAGGGCCCGGGGCAAATTGCCCCACTTGCCCCCTCTCTGGGTGGCCCTGCCTTCTTCAGCATTTGTGACTGTCCACTCCTGGTTTTTCTCCTACATCTCTAATCACTCTTTCAGTCGGAGGATCTTCCTCATCAGAGCTCTCACTGGTTCCCTGCTTTTTTTAAACCAAGCAAGGGAACAGGAAGTTGTCCATGCAATTGGCTTTCTCCAACTTAGAACTGCCTCCGCTGCTGTCCCTGCTCCTAATCTCCGGACCCTGCCACCTCCTGCACCTGACTGTTTGCTCTCTGGTCTGTTTCAGACTCTGGCTTCCAGGTAAACCAACCATACCGGCTCTTGATTCCTGCTCTGACCACTAGGTCAGATTACCCATGTCCTGGTTGTGACCTCTATACCTGCCCCTGCATTCACCTGCACGTCCACCAATGTTATATATGCCATCATGTGCCAGCAATGCCCCTCTGCTATGTACATTGGCCAAACTGGGCAGTCACTACGTAAAAGGATAAATGGACACAAGTCAGATATCAGGAATGGCAATATACAAAAACCTGTAGGAGAACACTTCAACCTCCCTGGCCACACAATAGCAGATGTAAAAGTAGCCATCTTACAGCAAAAAAACTTCAGGACCAGACTCCAAAGAGATACTGCTGAGCTTCAGTTCATTTGCAAATTTGACACCATCAGATCAGGATTAAACAAAGACTGTGAATGGCTAGCCAACTACAGAAGCAGTTTCTCCTCCCTTGATGTTCACACTTCAACTGCTAGCAGAGGACCTCACCCTCCCTGATTGAACTAACCTCGTTATCTCCAGACTGATTCTTGCCAGCATATTTATACCTGCCCCTGGAAATTTCCATTACATGCATCCGAAGAAGTGGGCATTCACCCACGAAAGCTTATGCTCCAATACATCGGTTAGTCTTAAAGGTGCCACAGGACTCTCTGTTGCTTTTTACAGATCCAGACTAACACAGCTACCCCTCTGATATTTGATAGGAGATGCAATCATAGGAGAAGTGTTAAGCAAAATTGTGTGATCAGGTATGTTATGGGTTGAAGACCAAAAAAGAACACACACTGCTGGGTGCATAGACACAGAGGTTTGGACTCTTGGACATAACCCACAAAACCAGGAGTACTTTAAGTTTGAAACCCCACAGATTTTGAGGGGTTGAATTTGAAGGATTGGCTCCTGTGTGGAGAGGAAGCACTGTTGGGCTCTTATAAGCTTAGGCTGACCCGATTAGAGTAAGAAGCAGGACAGTCACTGGATACTCTTGTTATGTATTACACTGATTAATAAAAGTTTAGTGTTTTGGGCATGCCTCCAACTTCTAGGTTTGACAGATCAGTGGGTTTTGAATATAACTTTTTTCAAGGACCTTGCACATAAGAATTACAAGCAAATCTCCTCAGAAGATTAGAGGGATACAAAGGCAGATTTGGTGAACTAGTGACTGAGCTGTTGAAGGTATATGTCCAGGAAGGGGCGGGTTATGACAGCCTCAATCACTCTTCTGTTAAATTTTCAAATAAGCACCTTCTTGCTTTCTCCCATGCTGCCACTCAAACATGGGCATAGCTTCAAAGATATATGTGTCTTCCTTTAAATACCTTCTCTGCTATAGGGTTGCCAGACATCTGTTTTTCTATTGGAACAACCGGTGGAAAAGGGACTCTGGTGGCTCTGGTCAGCCAATGGGAGCTGCGGGGGCAGTGCCTGCAGATGAGGGCAGTGCACAGAGCCCCCTGGCCACACCTCCACCTAGGAGCTAGAGGAACATGTTGCAGCTTCAGGAAGCCACATGAGGTAAGCGCTGCCCAGAGCCTGCACCCCAAACCTCTTCCCACACCCCAACCCCCTCCCCCAGCCCTGAGCCCCCTCCCATACTCCAAATCCCTAGGCCCCAGCCTGGAGCCTCCTCCTGCACCCCAACCACGTGCCCCAGCCTGAAGGCCCCTCCTGCACCTCTGCCCCAGCCTGGAGCCCCCTTCCAGATCCTGAACCCCTCATTTCTGGCCCCAGCCCAGATCCCATACTCCCTTCCTCACTCCTGCCCCAGCTCCCTCCCACACTCCAAACCCCTGCCCAGCCTGGAGCCCCCTCATGTACCCCAAGCCCCTCATTCCCGGCCCCACCCCAGAACCCACACCCCTGGCCAGAGCTCTTACCCCGTCCTACACCCCAACCTCCTGGCCCAGCACGGTGAAAATGAGTGAGTGGAGTGAGTGAGGGTGGGGAAGAGCAAGCGACAGAGGGAGGGGACATGGAGTGAGCAGGGGCGGGGCCTCAGAGAAGGGGCAGGGCATGGGTAGGACCTCAGGGCAGGGGTGCGAGCAAGGGTGTTCAGTTTTCTGCAATCAGAAAGTTGGCAACCCTGTTCTGCTGGGATACCTACAGACAACTTGATAATGGTTTAAGCAGATGGTGTGCTGTGACCATGTTCTTTCATGCTGAACGGAACCGTTTCACTGGAGATCACAAGGCACCAGTCTGTAGAGACTGAAGTGCCCTTTCAAACTTAAAGTACTTCTGGTTTTGTAATACGCGGCATGTACTGACTATGTGCTGCAGGGCAGCTTTCTCTGAAGCTGTACATATTTGTGGATAAAGGAAAAACATCCCAGGGTTGTCAATGTGGGTCTTTTCACAAACATTGAAATTCACGTATAAATAAAAGGAAGAGAGATTACTAGTAAAAATCATCAAATCTAGTGCCACATTCATCATTTATAATTAAGGTAAGTTTTCTACCCCATTCTGATCAGTATCTTTCCTAACTTGCAATAAATTATGGCTACTGACATCTCGATAACAGCACCATGCCCTGGAGTTTATGGAGAGCAATATTTAACTTGCATAATCAAAGGATTATAATATTTCTCTAACTTACTGTTAAGGAGAGCTTGATACTATTAGCTTCAATATCTTTTCCCACACCAATAATTATACAGTAAATCCCTGATAAAATGAGAATTAAACTACTCTTCCCAATCATTAGTGACAAATGTGCATCTTTTTGCTAATGTGTATACCAGTCATTAAGAGATGAAAAGAAAAGCCAGAGTGACATTGACAGGTAGACTTTAATCTGTCAATAATTTATATTTAATATGGAGTGAAAACAGCTGGGACACAGGACCTGTTAAAAAAAATGAAAATCCTGTAGCTTCAAACACTTAATCTAATTCCTCCAATCAGGAATAACTGACACGCAAATTCAGAGCCAGTCACTTTGCCCCTTTAGGTTGACTAAGGTGCAAATGAGACCAAAAGGCTGTATTTTTAAAGAGGTAATAGGGAACTACTTGCAGAGCTAGACTGGAAGATATTAGGAGATATGGCTGGAGTAGCTACTATATGAAGCAGAGACTATTACACCTTGCCCAGATGACGTATGTGATCAAACATTGAAATGCTGATTGTAACCATGACCAGCCTGCCTCTGAAAATAATGAATTCCATTTCACCCTCTGAATCAAAAATAGCCACAAACTCTCAAGGATTGGCAGCCACGAGGGAGGAGGAATTTAAGATGTCTGTACCAGAAGCTGTGTCAGAGATACTGGCTGGCCAAGAGGGTCACAGAAGAAAGAATGACACCTACCTCTGGAGGAAAAAGTCTATTTTGCGGACAGGCTGACCTAGAAAATAGAGAAAGTAAGAGGTTTTTTCATTGTATCTAATCCAAGGAATACCTACCTAGTTTAGCTGTTGCTGAGTATAAAACTCTCTCTCTCTCTGAACAAAAAGCCTAACCAAAACCCTGGGAGAATAGACAGTCCTTGAGGTGTGCTTGGAAAAGCAACATACTTGAGCTTTGTTGAAATGCAGGGGGAAGCAAGGTTCAAATTGTGAAGGCTTTTCACTGAAACTGATTGACTGTGATCAATGTACTTAAAGCAATTAGTGCTGAAAATTTTTCAGACTAAAAAAAAGTTTCTCTAGAGTTAAATTTACAGATATAATGAAAGCGTGAGTGACTCAGATCTAACTCCAGCATTCTTCTATGGTACAAAACTTCACTGTCTACTTTTGACTCAGCTACCTCAGCATGAATCATATCAATTAATCCTGAGCACATAAGTAGTTATTACTGGTTTGGGGAATATTCTTAACAGTAACAAACTCCATTGGCCATGGCTATGAAACATGGTTCCAGAAAATACATTTTGAGGCCCTCACTGATCTCCATACTAATGACAGCCGTATAAAATGTTATAATTGCAGCGTTGACTGCCTCATAAAATACTCCCTTCTTAAGAACATAAGAATGGCCACGCTTGGTGAGACCAAAAGTCCATCTAGCCCAGTATCCTGTCCTCTGAGAGTGGTCAATGCCAGGTGCTTCAAAGTGAATAAACAGAACAGGTAAGTGATCCATCCCCTGTCGTTCACCCCCAGCTTCTAGCAGTCAGAGGCTTCTTAAATAGAACGTATAATTATTAAATAAGAGAGCCTGAGAATTGATGTCAGAATGAATGGAGTGCAATCCACTGTAAATTTCAAGGGCTCATACATCTGAATTCAATTGTATATGAGAAAATGTGCTTTGTGCATCATCGTAGTTCATAAACACTGCACTTAAAACACAATATAAAGTTAGGCTGAACAAAAATAGATTTTTGTATATGGAGAGGGAAAAACATAGATAGGCACACTGGTTCTGTTTAGATCTTGTAGATACTATGGCCAGAGTTAAAAAAAATAAGTATCTTTATGTGGCTATCGTGTGAGCAGAACAATAAAATAAGTCAGCACAGGTAATCAACTGAAGGAGGAATGAAAAATTAGAGGGATTTGAAAAAGACGTGCGTTTATTTCAATGTGCAATTAATCACAGGGAGTTAGATTGTGTTCCCTGTGGGCATCCTGGAAAGAGAGGAAAATCTGAGACAACACGGCTCATATAACTATTCAAATTAGGTAGACTGATAGTTCCTCAGATAAAGGATAGTTCAGATGACTTCAGTAAAGCCCTAGAAGTATACTTCTACAATAATCTTCTCCACACTCTGAGATCTACACCTTAAACGGATCTGCGAATCTGTAAATAGGGAGTACAGTTACTGAATGTCCTATGTCCAGAGCTCCTGGGAGTGTCATTTCCCCCTTCCCCATTTTCTCTGCACAAACATACAGGTGTTTTTTTTTTCTTTTAAAAAAAAATGAAATTGAGCATTGAATACATTTATTTTATTTATTTAAAACAAAGGAAAATTAAATGCCAAAAAAAGTATAATGAAACTTTGTTTGCAAATTTACACACACAAATTTAAGGTTGTCAAGGAAACTGGTGATATTACATGTACATATTAAGGTAAACATTTAACATCATATAGAGTAATGAAATATTTCATGTGCACATTAGGACTGAGTTTTGATTGCTCTAGTGATCATTGTGTTTGAATAGCATACTTTTGTAAATATAAATTCTCAACCCTAACATTGCCTTAACATTCCCTCCCTCCTCCACCCTCTCCCGTTTTACAGAGAGAAGTGACTGCATTAGAATTCCAGCCTCTTAAATTGGACAGAGAAAAACTTCTATAGTCAGTTCTCTGTGCTTGTAAAGAAGATTAGGTGCTTTTGGAAAGCATTTCATTAACAAGTTCCCGGAGAATAAAAATCATAGTGATTTAAACTTCAAAAGAATCTTTAATACATTGGAAAAATATATTTTAAAATATCAACTAAATTATTGAGAGCAGTACTAATGCTAGTCATCTAGCAATCCTATTTAGTGAGTCATTTATTTTTAAAATGACTTTACAAAGTAAATGTATACCTGTGATCTCAAAACACAGAATATTTTGAGAAACATTTGGAGTTTTAAATTATGCACGACATATAAAGCTATGGTCATGGGGGGGGGGGAATCCTTGTACTGTCAATTATTAAGGTACTTTACTTTTATATTAAAAAAGAATACATCTTTTTATGCTGATATTAAGGTGCCATATCAAAAATATTCACACTGCTAGGGGCTTTTTAAAATTACACTTTGTCACACATGTTCAGACCATTTGCTGGCTGGATCAAGTGGCAATATAGAGCGTAAGTTGCAATGGAGACAAGAAATAGCCAGTTTTAATCATTAAAAGGATCAGACCTCATTCACCTCATGTCAGGGGAAAAACACAGTTTTCTTATTTATTCATGAAGTGCTGTGTAATTTGGTTGTCAGAATGTGGTCAAACAGCATGGATATTGCTATTTCACTGCCTGTAGCAGTTTTGCCTTGTGGAGGCACCTGTGGAACTGCCTTGCACAGAAAATATATTAAATAAAATCCAGTTACAATAAAATAAAATTAACTGCAGGCTAATTGCACTGACTGCAATTAAATTAACAGCACTCTACTCCTGATCATCCATGCCCATTCACTCTAGTACCAGGTAGCTGACCTACAAGGAGGACACCTGCAGCTCCGGGAACCATCTGGTAACCCCAACACAGTACTGAGGGGCATTTTCAAGAATGCTTTAAATTAAATGTTGTGTGCATATTTCTGTAGCAGCTCTGCTCTTTTAACTATAATAGTGGTGGCGTGGGTGAGCTCATAACAGTGCAGGTACCGATGAGGTAAAGTTAAAGATGCCTTCAGTATCTTTATTCTGAATAGCCTGATTTTGGTAGGGTTAAAACATCAGTCATCACATTCAATGGATGCTTGTTTCTGCATTCACTTTCATTGGTTTTCTCAAGCAAGCAAAGAAAAAGAAGTGGTGGTGAGGGGGATAGACAGGATTATTTAAAAAATGCCATTATAAGAGCTCTATAAAGGGAGATTTATGGGTAGCACAGCTTGGGAGCTAAAAGAACTTCTTTCCATAGACTGCTCCTAGTTAAGGGTCAAATCTTGACCCACATTCGAACAGCAGAATGGATTGCAGTAGCCACACAGGGCTGCATAGACAGCTAGCCCAAGCACTGACCAACCCTGAAGATGGTCACACTAATTCACAAACAGACCTGTTCCCCCTCAAAAAGCAGCAGGCACAGTGCTATGCTGATTGGGGTTTATGGGGATATGCATGTAAATGAATATCCCCCCTGCACACACTCTCACACACCCAACAGATACATGCGTTGCCCTGGATTTGAGGGGTATACATACCCCAGAATGTGATCAAGCTAATTGCAACCATAGTATGTTCACTCAGCCACTATGGATTAATGAAATAGAACACCACATAGTTAAGGGTTAATTTGGAGACAGGCTTTCAGAAGCAAGATCATAACTACTGTCAGTTTTGCTAATCAGAATGGGAGGAGAGGAGGAAAATGTAAATAATGAGAAAGAGAGAAGATATGTGGATGGACAGCCTTGAATCTAGATGCCTCTGATATTAAAAGTTTATTGAAAGTTAGGAAAACTGATGATTTAGTAGGGGTCATTGTGACCTATGTGTTTTGTAGAGTTAATTTTAAAAAGTTTAGATAATAGAGTGTACTTGGGAGCAGTTCTCTGGAGCTATCCTGGGAGAGACAGTTTTCCTGACATCTTTACTCCTCGGCAGAGAGGCATTTGGCCAGCACTGACCCGTCATTGATTACTCAATACCATCTCAGAATATAGGCAAATAACTGGAATGTTCTAAACCTATTACTTACCGGTATGTCTCTGAGTGCTTAAATCTAATAAACTGCAGTGTTAGACAAGAGCATGCTTACTTGCATTTAATCCTTGATCAAACAGAATTGCTGAGTTCCTATTGATTTATTCCTAACACCACCTGAAGTGAAATAGTTAATGTGACGCTGTTGGGGGTTCTGAAAACCCCAGGTAACACATGTATCCCACTTTGTCCATCTGATCTGTCTCAGTAAAAGAGATTTCAGCAGCCCTATAGCTGTAATAATCCATACACAAATCCAGGGAAGTAGAGAGCCAAGTCTTCAAGTGGAAGGTGTTAAGATTCTCTTGATTGTGTAAGAGGGAGGGCTCTTCAGTTCAGTATCTTTCATATGTTCTCACAAAGTAAGGGCTATCACTGTGGGCTTTATATTCCATTTAGTATCTCTAGGATATCAGAAAGGCATTATCTATCTACATAGTTATATGGCCCCCAGCATTGTAGTACCTGAGCATCTCACAAACATCAATCAATTTATCCTTACAACATTTGTGTGAGGTTGCCATGTTTTGGAGTCGACCCAGATCTGTGAGAGGTTGTGTCACCACTTGTTCTGTAACCTTGAGTGCCTTAAAATGCTTTGCTGCTGTAGCTTTCAGTGCTCCCAGCCAGCATTCAAGCATGCACTCAATGGCTCTGAGTTGAGCAGCCTCTGATTCCAGCAACCTGCTGTTACACTACAGCTACATTCTGGGCTCCACTAGCTTGTGTTACTATTAACCAAGTGACCACAAAACATCCCCAGTCCTGAATTTCCCCAAAACCGTAGGCCTGAAATGGCCAGCCCTCTCCTGGAACATTCGGGGGAATAATAAGGTCTATTGCTTCTTTAAAGAGACAAAAGCACAGCAGCTTGTTGCCTTACCTGGAATTAATAATCACTTCAAGACAAACACAGTACTGGGTTGATTTACATTAAATGTAAAATAAGTTTATCTAATCAAAGTGAGTTCAAGAATAATGGATAAAGTCAGAAATGGTTACAAATGAATAAAAGTAAAAAACACTTTCTAATGTCTAAGACCTATCAAAACTACAGTCTTGGTTCAAGGTAAGATTCTTACCACACCTCCCCTTCCAGCAAGATGGCTGACCATCCACTTTTGTCCAAAGTTCTTGGTTCCTTTGTCTTCTTAGGTGAAAGATAACTTGGGGTTCGTTGCCCCCCTCTTTTATAGTCTAGTGAACTTTTGAAATGTATCCTTCTTGAAGTCCAGTGCCCTTGGAGTGAGGAAAGCTGCCATGAAGTCTGACGAAGAAGGTTCCGTGCTGGTTTCTTCCCCACTGATGCTTTCTACAATGCAAATTGATCTGTCCTGCAGCATCCAACATGAATGGCCACTTGTCTGTGATTGTGATTGTGATTGCACCTGAACAGAAGAAATCTGTAAGCCCACTCCCCAGACATGTCTGGTTCAGACACATATTAGTCCCATATTCCCATCACAATTGTACAGTCCTTTGGGCATTTACCATACATACACCACGCAAGAATATTAATGATCAGTGAGTTATTGGTTTTCCAATGATGCCTTACATGACACCCATTAGATACGAGTATAACATAAGTGCATTAGAGTACATTGAACTGGTCAGGCCAGCTGAAACTCACTATCTAATACCAGTGAATCCCTTGCCCTTTGGCATTGGGATGTTTTTAGGATCACAGAAGTAAGGAAGCATTATACCCCTTTTGTAGCTAGGAATCTGAAACCAAGAGAAATTAAAGGACTTGAATGTCTGCTGCAGAGCCAGTAACTGAATGTAGCCCTTTCGCATGCCAGTGCAGTGCTTAACCACATGATAATTCTCTTTTTCTATCCTGTGCTTGCTCAGTGTCTCACTTAATATCAGCATTGACCGTTACATAGGTTATGAGACTAGCATATAAAATGTAATGCCAGTATATATGCGTGCGCATGTGTATATAGTTAGTTTATATAAAGATTGCTATCTACTAGCACATGAGAATAGCATGTGTTGTATAGTTTCTAGTATGTTCAGTAAAGTTATTATTACAGCTGGTTGGAAATTTTCCCACCTAAATGATTTTTCAATAGAAATTTCAGTTTCCACACAATCACAATCTTCTGATTTTTCCCATTAGGAAAATGTAAACCAAATTTTGCATTCAGGTCATCTTAACCCAATTTTGAATATTTCAGTTTGTTGAACTAACTCAAAATGTTTTGGTTTGAGTAATTACAGCATTAAACTGCAGCTCTCTATTGTGCTTTATTGCCTCATGGGAGTTGTATTTAGGATGTCTGATGTGCTCCTTTTCTCCTACTAGCTGAGATCCCTGACTGGGCTACATCTGCCATCATGAAATGCAATCTCCTCTATGAATGAGTCACTTGATGCACCATGGGAGTCACATGACTGCAGGTATATCATGGGAGATGTAGTTCGGCCAGACAGCCTGGGCAATTAGGGAGAATAGGGACACAAGGAACCTCAACTACAACTCTCATGAGGCAATGCGGCATAACAGGGAGATGAAATTTCATGTAGAACTGATACAAAATCAAACATTTCTGGTCAGTTTAACCAACTGAAATGAAACGTCAAAATATTTTGTTTCCATTGAAAATTAAACCAAATGTTGAAATACTGGAATTTTCCATGGGATGGAATTCTTAATGTGCTCAGATTATTGCTTCCAGACATAAGCATTTTTGTTTTCAAAGCAATGATGTATTTTAGTTGAGTGAAAAAGAATATTAATTTCAAAAATTGTCAAAAATATGACTGTTTTTTGCCTGGTCGATTTGCATGCAAAGTGGTGTAGCATTATAATCAAGCCATGTCTTATAAATGTATTGGCAAAGAGGCTCCTTTTATATATCATATAAGTGGTAATTTAGGCTCTATTCCTCCAAAATAACTAAAAGATGCTTAATGTGTTTTTATTGATAAGCCGCGTCTGGTTATCTATTCCTTAGACACATTTGGCATCTTTATATCTAAAGCTGGGAAACAGGCTCCCAATTCTACACACACAAAAACTGAAGATTTGGAAAAATTTTCATCCTGTATCAGGATGAAAATCTAAAACTTTATTTTTTTGCAGAACTGGAAGTTTGTTTTGTTTGCCTTTCAGAAACACTGAAATATTCCCTGAAGTGGGACCATTTTGATGTTTTTGAAATGAGATCTGATCCCCAGGCTCCCCAGCTCTGTGGTAGTCTGCCAAGTGGGCTGCCTTGGAGCCAATAGATTGGGAACCTGGGGAGCCCCAGCTCCATGACAGCCCACCTGATGAGCTGCTGATGGGAAAACATTCCACTGAAATTATTCTGACCACCACTAATCACATCATAGATTCAGTAATGTGCAGCTCAAACTACAGGCACTAAATCCAGGACCAGATTTTCAGAAGTGCTCAGCACCCAGAAGCTCCCACTGGAAACAACTATTTAGTTGTCTAAGTGGAAGCTGTTAGTTTCTAAGCTCTTTTGAAAATCTGGTCTCCCATAGTTTTAATGATGGCCTGTAATCATAATATTATTATTTCATGCAGGAGTACTCAATTGGAAAAGAATAAGAGCACATTGTGCTAAGTATAGTACAAGAGCATGAAACAGTTCTTCCCCTGAAGAGTTTACAGTGGAAGCAGGCATGACCAGGCAAGGGTGGGAGTGGAAAAAGAGGTGCAGACGTATGAAGTGACTTGTCTGAGGTCACACAGACTGTCAATGGCAGAGCTAGAAATAGAATCCAGTTCTCCAGCATCCCTGTTGAGTGTCCTAACCACAAGTCATGGACAAATTTTACATGATATGCACTCACCCCCCCAAAACATCTTGACTCCCTGACCCATGAGCCCCTACACTCACCCCCTCCTAGAACCCCCTCCCACTGTCCCTTCCCAGGGGAATCTGCTACCCCCACCCCCAGTTCCTACTCCTTACCTCTCCCTGCTTCTAAGCCTTGGGTCAGTCCTGCATTCTGACACCAAGAAGAGCAGGGACCTCAGCTGCCACATTGTCACACAGGGGTTACAAAACAATTCAGGTTTGGCCCTGTGGCCCCTCCATCATGACAGGGGAGCAGCAGGGCCAAAATTGAGTGAGTGGTGTTGCAACCTAGCACATGGGTTGTTGCAGTGCTGTTCAATTTTGTCCCCACTGCCTCCCCATCATGATGGGGGGCTTACCGGGGCCAAAATTGAGCAGTGCTTTGACACCTTCTCTGCCTCTCCCTATTCACCAAGTCACAAGGCCACTCACCTCACTCACTCAATGTTGGCTCTGCCATTCCCCTGTCATGACACAGGGGCCGAGGGACTAAAGCTGAATCAGCAGTGGGAGGTCTCCTTCTGCCTGGGGAATCTCACCAATATGGCCTTGAGCAGTCACCAGCATCCAGGAATGGTACATACCATGTGTAAAGTGCGTACAGCTCTGGGCGCCATTGCTATGCACTAGGTTATGCTGCCTCCAAATACTTTTTTGTTTAAATACATTTGAAGCATTACCATTGTAGCAATAACAAAACAACAACTTAAGAATGGCCATAGTGGATCAGACCAAAGGTCCATGTAGCCCAGTATCCTGTTGTCCAACAGAGGCCAATACCAGGTGCCCCAAAGGGAATGAACAGAACAGGTAATCACCAAGTGATCCATCCCCTGTCGCCCATTCCCAGATTCTGGCAAACGGAGGCTAGGAACACCATCCCTGCCCATCCTGGCTAATAGCCATTGATGGATCTATCCTCCATGAAATTATCTAGTTCTTTTTTGAACCCTGTTATAGTCTTGGCCTTCAAAACAGCCTTAGGTCCTGCCCTTCCATAACAGAACTGGGGCTTCAAATATCAGAGGGTGTGTAATAATGTTCTCTTGACAAGCTTATGTAACAAGTTCAAAAGTCTTACTGAGAACTACTATTATTTGACAAAATAATTTTCCACTGAAACATAGTTCCTGAAGAATGCAGAAGATATGAAACTGAATATTGCTCAGATCCATGCATGCAAATCTCAGATCTCACTGTATTTTAGCGTTCTGGCAAATGGGACCTTGATTTCTAACTTGGACACACCCAGCTGGATGAAGTAACTGCAGAACAAATGCACATTTTCATAACAGGAAACAACCAGCCCATTTTCAAAGATGTGAGTGCTCATTACGTTCATTTATGGCTGCAGTATTTCAGGCAGAGCACAAGTGGGGCCTTCCTTTTATTAAAAAAATAAACAAAACCCAATATGAAACCACTTCTGTCGGCTTTTTAATGATATTTTGATGGATTTCCAGGAATAAAGTTATACTGTAATCATGTATCATGAAACAATAAAAGTAAACTCTCACCCGAGGACCAACCAAATCACAGATGACTTTGCTGAACAAGAAATTAATTTGGGGAACATTTATTTTCAGGTTCCCTCTCCAAGCCATTAAGTGTTAGTTGCTCTTTCCATTTAAAATTGACTTTCTTCATTTTCCTGTGTAAATTCCCCTTAGATACTGTTACAGGCTTTGGCAGGTGTAGAATACTCAAGGCTTCCATGTGAAATGCTTGACGAGTTCCTTAGTTGCACTTGCCATAGGCATTAGCAAAATACTCATTGCTCTTTACATTGTCTCCAGTTCATTTGCTGTGTATGCTCTACAGGAGAGGAGTGAATCCTGACTCTACGCTGTTGTATCTGATCCTGTTTCAACTGCAATCATTGTCAAAGCTCACTTTGATTACAACTGGTGTGGAATTGAGTCTCTTGGCCTTCTGAATATTCAGTAATGTAAAAGCTTAAAGTCCCTGTCCCCTGTGATGGGGTATGTTGCCTATTCCCTGGAATCAGGCCAAGAAATAACCACAAACAAAGGTTGAATTAAAGCAGTACTGAGGGCCACGGCCAGCTACAGAGTATACTACCCACTTGGACCTTGAGAGCACTCTGAACACTGAGACTGAAGTTCTGAAGAAGAAGCCACTCCAACTCCTATGCTTTTGGACAGATTTAGGGACCACTGAGGATAGGGGTCTAGTATACAAAACACATGGGCCTGACCTCCACTTTCTCAGGATCTGGGTGTTGCATACAAACCAGATGGGCCTAGTTGTCTGACCTCCACTTTCTCAGGAGCTTCCAGATCTTTAACCCATTCCTGCTTGGTCACTGATGATAAAAAAAAAAAAAAAAAAAAAAAAAGAGAGAGAGAGAGAGATCCTCTATACAGCAAAGCAATACAAAGTGGGAAATACCTTCCATTAAGGTTAATGCTTGAAATATGGAAGTTTGGAAAATACGTATCTTGCAGTGAGTCAACAGAGTTGGCAGTTTAATTTTTAAGACATTACAAGAACATTCACTCTGGCTTGTACCTGCATTGCTCAGAATAGAAGCCCTCAGAGGTTAACTTTGAAAAGTACCCTTGTTACCTTATTCTCCTGGCCCAAGGTTGTACTACAATTGTTTCTCAGTCACCAAAAGCTCTGAAATATGTGTTTTCTCTTTCACTGTACAAAACATGTATCTTCAAAATAACATATATTGTATTAATAGTGCCAAAGAGTTTAGTTATGTCATGTCAGTCACAAATTTGCTAAAAAGCATTTAATTATTTTTACTTAAGAATAGTGTTATACCTGGTCAAAGAGCTGGAGGACAACACAAAGTATTTAATTAATGTATTGCTTTTTGCATGGAATCTATAATATCTGAGCACACCACATATGTCAATTAATTTATATGCATAGCATTTCTCTGAGGTAGCAAAGTGTTGTTCACATTTTACATGAGGAATTGAAGCTCAAGGACACAGAAAAAAGGTTAATGGCAGAACCAGAATTACAAATGAGCATTCCTGGGTGAGATCCTCAGTTCCCATCTGACCCCTTTCTGTAAAAGGGCATTAAAAGCCTTGATTCCACCATTTCAGGCATTGTGGAAGATAGCTATAAGGCTGCCGTCTGAGGACCCAATTGTAAGCCTTAGTATACAGTGCATAGCTGGGGTGGCACGAGTGTGCCAGGCAGCACAAAGAACTACAGGATCTCAGGCGATGCCCATAGTGCAGCTCAGAAAGGTTGTGTGACATTCTGGGATGGAATTCAGACCAGTGAGAGGTTGTGTCATCATTTGTATTTTAACCCTGAGTACCACAAAATGATTCTGCTATTTGTGGTCCTTATCCAGAATGTACACACAGCTAGGAGCCAGTATGCACTTCTGTTCTGTATGCCTTTGTGTCATTATCTGATTAAAATATGACCATATAGATCATTGTTGCAACCACTGTTATATATTTGCAACAAATCTTGTACAAAATGTGGTATGTAAGGTGTTTATGAAAAGGTTATGATTTGCTGGTTATGATTATGCTATATGTATGCATGTATCATTTTTGTATTTGAAGTCATGCATATTGGCGCTATACCTGGATTTCAAATGTTTGCTCCTGGGGTAACGCCCACAAGTTAGTTAGTCAGCATATCTTAGAGCGACTATTCAAATTGAGTGGCCCATTGAAAGGACACAACTCACAATGGACCATGGGAGACACCCATCTACACTGAATGGACTGTCCTGTAAACATTCCGTTTGGAGTATAGATAATGGCTTCCTGCAATGACTGAGCAAAATTGGGCATGGACATTTGACTTGCCCATGTGACTCCAAACTCCATCTTTTACCTGTAATATTCCACTAGCTGGGCTGAGGTTTTTGTTTAAAACAATGGGTTTCCCTCCACATTGCAGAAGATATTAAAGGCCTGGAAACATCTCCATTTTACCTCTTTCCTGCCCAAACCTCTGGACTATGGACTTATACTAATGGAAGCATTGTAACCAAGGGACTGAGGACCTTCCAATGATTTGGAAGCAACCAGAGACTTATCAAGCCAGCAGTTTATTCCATCACTGCTACAAGCCTGAAGCAAGAACTTTGCAATTACAGTATGTATTTGATTCCTTTAACTAATTTTAACTCTCACCTTTCTCTTTCTTTCTTTCTTTCTTTCTTTCTTTCTTTCTTTGAATAAAAATTTTCATATGAAATTGAATATGAAAGATTTTAAATACTAAAGGATTGGCATCAGTGTGATTTTTTGGTAAGATCTGACTTATATATTGATCTGGGTGTGTGGCTGGTCCTTTGGGATCAGAAGGACCTTTTATTTGTTGAGACTGGTTGTAAAGAACTACTCATCTTTAAATCCAATGTTTTTGGTGATGATATAAGAACTAGGATGCCCAAGGAACTGTTTTTATGACTTGTTAGCCAGTGTGGTGAAACAGAAGTTTACTTTTGTTCCTGGTTTGATATATCCTATGGAAGAATAACCATCAGTTTTGGGTTGTGTTTATGTAATGCTAACAGATCCTGGGCAGGATTGAACTTGGGCCATCTGGAGCTTAGTGCATGAGCCTCTACCACATGAGCTAAAAGCCAACTGGCTGTTAAGCAGGCTCATTTTATCTCTCTCTCTCTCTTTAAGTGGTCTCAGAGCCACTAGATGGGCCAGAAAACCACACCCACAAGGTGTATGGGTTACATTTGTCCTGTTTCTCAGCAGTTTGTCCTGAGTTTTGCATTCTCAGTTGTGACCCACTGAGACACAGTTACAGCCATACAGTTCTGATTCCATCACTTTGAACCAAACAGCCTGCCAGCAGTTATCACAGACACATTTTTGTCTTTACAAGACTTGGTTAATGTTAGCAAGTGATCCCAATGCACCCTCAGTCCCCAGACTCTTGTGCTCTGATATGTCCAGCCCTCTCCTGAAACATTTAGAGGAATAGCACAACCCATTTGCTCCTTTAAGGAGACAAAACTCCTTAAAGGAGTTTGCTACATTAATTGGAGCTGACATCCACTTTAGTGCAAACACAGAACTGTTGGTTTGGATTAGAAGTAAAACGAGTTTATTAATAAAAGAAGATAGGATTTTAAGTGAACTCAAATATAGGAGATAAAGTTAGAAAGGATTACAAGCAAATAAAGTAAAAACGCAGCTCAATGTCTAAAACTTAATTTAGCAAGATACAGACTTTGTTCAAGATGGTTTCTCTCATGAGTCATTCTTCTCAGCCATGGCTGACTTTCCCTCAGTCAGGACCTTTCACAAAAGTACAAGGTGCTGGCTTCCCTTATCTTGTTAGGTGAAAGACCTTTGCCTAAGCAAGTTTCTCACCTATATTCAGTTCCTGAGATTTAAACACCCACCCCCTTTGGTTGAAGGACCCATCTTCCTCAGCTTGTGAGGGCTCTTTTCCCTTGTGTCTGTCTAATGATGGCTGCCTAAAATGGTTTCTGTCCTTGCATGTATCTCCCAAAGTGCAATGACCTTGTTTCAAGAGGCAGGAAGCCCTCCTGTGTGCCCAGCTTGCTGTGTACACCAGGAAGTTGACCTCATGATGATCTTCCTTTCCTATGAACTTCCCATCTCTCTGGATGTAAATGGGGCTTCCATTGTTTTGATTCTACCCTGCTTAATTTACATATGAGGCAGGTAAATAGCTGCTCCTCTTCCTGTCTGAGCAGGAACTGTTCCTTCCTTTGTTCAGCCACACACTTTAAAATAGTATATAAATGAGTATTCATAATTCCTCTTATAGTGTTAATACGCACATTTCAAAATGCTATTAATCACCAGTATGTTACAGGCATTCATAAAAGGCCCCTCCTCATCTTTATAGCTCAGATTAAATTTCTCTTCCCTGCTGGGGTGTAGCCACACGGTCTCTTCCCTCCTGCTTGTTACCTGGATAGTTTGGTTTATCAGATATATTAATTCATTCTTATTATCTTTCAAAGTACTTTGAAAGTAACTGCCCCGTGGAGAAACCACATTCCTTTGTTTAAGGTGAAGTAAATCCTGTTTGACTGGCAAACACATTTTAAGACTTATAATTTCAGTTTATATCCATAACTTTTCATCAGTTGCTTGCATCTACATTACACAATAATATTAATTGCCAGTGAGTTATGATCTTTCCAATGACATATTACATGAAACCTTTTAGATACAGATTGTAACAACAGTGAGTTGGGGTAGACTGGGCTGGTCAGGCCAGCTGAAACTCATTGCTAGATATCAGGGTGTCCCTTGCCCTCTACCCTTGGGCTGTTCTTAATGTCACAGGCTGCTATAACTGAGATGGGCCCTCAGAGCTGTCTAGGTTACAGAGAAGGCCTTTCCAGTCCCTAGAGTAGCCCAGGACTGGGAGGGTACAAAGGTGGGTTAAAATCACCACCATCCCTAGGCTATGAGTTATGTGCTGCTGCCCTTTCAGTCAAAGCAAAGAATCTCACCTCAGGAGTCCCAAACTCCCCATGTTATGCTCATGCCCCTGGCTCTCATTGCCTTTGATTGCAAGCAATATTTAATTCTACATATGTACCTTTTCAGTTTCAGGCCCATCAGAAAGAGTGGTGCACAGAAACAATAACAAAATAAAGGATTTTAGAAACTTATACCACTTATGGATTAGTATAACCATTATCAAAATGGCATCTGCATTACTGAATGGTAATCAGTTAGAGGGATTTAATTTTCTTTCTGTGTAAATCACAGTCCTGCTCCTTTAACCTCTCTGCTTACAACTGTTGTCTGGGTCTTTCGATCAGGCTCCCAAGTGGACTGACTTGAGCATCACTCCTACTGCTTTCCAGAAAATCCAACAAAGAACAGTACAGAATAAATGAATCTGCCAAGTGTGGGCAATTTGCAGTCAAAGAAGTTAAAGGAATTCATCAAGCTTAAACTTAGATTGCACGAAGTCTCCTTTCTGCTCTGTCCGTCGCTATGCATTTCACACAGTATCTCACAAGGTCACAGAGCTGTTCAAAGTAGCCTATGAAAAATGTTGCTAAGATTCCACTGACAAATGGCTTCTTTTGTTTCAGGAGTGGCTCCTAACCCAAGGGCTCCATTATCAAGCTTCCCTTGGTCATGTGGAAATAATTAATTTCTCCTCAGGGGTTTTTGGTTAGAAAAATGTTCAGCTGAGGATGTTTTGGTTTTAAGGCTTGGTTTCCTGGGTTTGGTCATTGTACAAAATTCATTGACAGAGCTGTGAACAGAAGACAGAGAAAGAAAGCTGCTGCGTCTATTAATTCCCAGTTGTTGTGCCAGCATCAGTTATGTATTAATTTATTGGAGAGATTTCAGTTTCTTGTTTCATTTCACTCTCAAAAACACCTGAGACTCCCTTATAATTTACCAAGCAAAAACGTGCTTTTATTTTATGTATTTCAGACCAGAAACTGAGACAACCATAACGAAGTGCTGGAGAGCATCCCCCAGCTCCAGAATATGGTAACTTGGGCTCTTACCCGTTCCAGTTATTTAATGTATTCTCTGCTATAAATATATAATCAGAAATTAAAAGTGACAGTGATTATCTAAAATTGTATAAGATAAAGTCAAAAAATGATTAAGCCTAAATTGGGTGGACTCGTGCCTCAGTTTCCCACCTTACAATTGCCATAATTGTAACCAGACAAGGGTGATCCAGGGGATGATCAGGTAAAAAGGCTTGTGCTACAAATAGGTCTCTACTGATCACTTTGTACTGAGAATCCCAAAGATTTTTTCAGGGCTCCAGTAAGGTTACTTGTGCTACACAGTAGTTAATATATTTCACCTGAATTATAACAATGGAATATATTGCTAAAGGCTTGATCCTGTCAGTTGCTGAATGCCCTACACACCCACTGACTTTAGTGTGATTGGAGGATTCTCATCATCACACAGAATCATGCCATAAGAATGAATAAGAATCTATGCCTCCCACAAAGAACTTGGCGGTAAAAGGGTGAGACAAGAGAGCTGTCCGTAAAGATTTCTTGATGTTTCAGGGGATTGATTTTACTGCACCATGTTGGGAGATTCAACAAGAAGAAATTCATTTTGATCCCACCCATTATGCATCACTTACCTGAGCAATCTCTAACAAATGCAGAGTTAGACATGCTGAGGGTAGAGTCTTCCAAACTCCATCTTGAAAGGAACTCTTAGGTTAAGGTTAATGAGAGGTGCGGGAGGGAACTGTTTTATTTTTAACTCCCACTCCTAAGCCACTCCATGTCTAACCTTGCTTTTGAACATCCTGACTATTGTGTGATCTCCTTGAGTCAAAATCATGGCATTGTAAGAACTAAAGAATAAACACATGAATTGTGAATAGCTTCCACTGTATATATATATATATATAAAAAGCCGTCTCACACTAAAATCACAAAAAAGAAAGTGTGAAGCCTAGAGCTAAGTCAAGCCTGTCAATGTATACAGTTTCTCGGTGTGATTTTGGTGGTCACACACCACAAGAAAAGCACAGGATTACATTAAAAATTATGATAGTGCCACCAGTACTGCCATATATGTTGTAGCTCACATTAAAAATAACAGCAGAAAACACTGAAATTGGCTGGCATCCCTTTGACAGACTTGCAAATCAAATGGAGGTACTCAGCACTGGGTAAAAAATAGAAAAACATCATTAGGATGCCTAGAGGAGAATGGTAGGAAAATGGATGATGGGCATGTATTTCTTTTTCTTTTTAAGAGAGAAATCTAGTTTATGCTAGTGAAAGGCATCAAAAATCTACTAAAAAACTCTGACAAATTAAAATATATTTAATTTTAATTATTACATGTTACAATTCTCAGTTTACTGTAAAGATTCCAGCTGGTCCCCTTCAAAATAGATACTCTGACATGGATTCTTTATAGTCCATGTAGCATGTCCTGTTGATCAGACTACCCAAATACATCCACGAGACTTTGCAGTATCAGGGTCTATTTCTATTTTCTTTTGATTCCATAACTCTTGCTATAAGAATACGAAGGTTATAGGGCACTTAAGTGAAATTTGGCCCTACATTTAGTTTAATGTGTGAGGGAGTTTGAATAAGATTTTACAAAAGCTCAGACCAAGATAAATGTTTCCATGATATATTTTTTATTTCAGTGGAAAGTCTTCTTTAAACAAAGCAAACAAACATTTTCCTGTGGTGTCTGCAATACAAACATTACAGCATTGCATTAATATAAACAAATGATTAGAGACTGACCATAAAAAAGTGACTTTAATTAATCTACTGTATTTTCATTGTTCAATCTAAAAGAAATGCAAATGGTAAAGAAACTGCTAAAATAGGGAGCAGTACATTGTTTAAAAAATATTTTGTTATATTAATTTAATTTGTTATTTGTAACGTAGGGAAATATTTTTTAAAAATGTTATTTTAACATAACACGTTAACTCTAGTGTCCTTGCAAAATTTCAGTTCACATAATTACAATCTGCCTACTCAGCTTTCCTCCTGCAATTTAATTTGGTTGGAACAGTGGTTCTCCCCTAATTATTTCATTCAGTAGACCACTTCGTAAGATAAATTCTCTGAATGACTAATTCCACCCACAGTCTCAAGCAGCCCAATCTCACTCTGTTTAATTCTCAATATATTTCATTCTGCTGACCACTTCAGAAAGCACCATCATAATTTGAGAATCACTGAGATATGCTATATTCACTTTCCTAAAACTGGTGTCTAGTATTGCATTATGCCAATAAAAAGTCAAGTGGTTGGTACATGTCTTACTTACTTCAAAGCAGTATTGTGAGGCTTAATTGTGTATGCCAAGATTTCAAAAATAGGGCCCTAAAGTTAGGCATCTTCCCTGATTTTCAAGTGATGAGCACCCACCGCTTCCATCGACCTCAGCCTTTTAAAAATCTAGGCCCCAGTGGCTGCAAAATTTTGAGGCCCATAAATACTATCTACAGTAAGTGCTAAGCATGATTTATATTTGGTATTAATATTTTACACTGGAAGAGAGGAAGGGAGGGTTTAGAACCCCTGGCAGGATATGCAGACTGTCAAATTCTAACTGCATGAGGCATATATATATATATATATATATTTAGAGATTGTTAACATGGTGACTTCTTAGTGGCATGTTTTCATCTTGATGCATGAGGATTTAATTACATGTTTCCCAATGAATCAAGGTAACATGACCCTTAATTGTAAAAGGTTTATGGCCAGAGCTATTGCTGCAGTCAGAGGATACCATTTTAGCCTGTGAAAAGAGCTGAGGAAGGCCACTTATATTATGTCAAAAAAGTGTGCCTTTCCTTAAAGTAGTTTCAAATACCAGATGTCCTTAATTATAACTGTAAAGCCCCTTTCCCTCCTGGGTTTCTCCAGAACAGGCAACTCTCCCCTGTTGCGTGGGTGCCTGATATCATTGACGATAATGGAGATTCTGAGGGTTCCCGTTTAGTTGGGAAATTAGGTAGGAATCTTCTAATCACCCCTCAGCAGTAATCCTCACAGTAAGATTTATAATTGGCAGAGCCGCCACCTGGACAAACTCTGTATACACCTATGGCGTACCTTGGTTGCCTCCAGGAACAAAAATATCAATAATGGATCTTAAGCATGCCATAAACAGCCAAAATAAAGCCAACACAGTTTTACTTAAAAGTTATCCTAACAACATACAATAGAAAATGCAACAGATTAATATAGATTAAATTATTATATCTATGCCAGAACAGTAAGTGGCACTGCAATAGTTGCAGTTTTCAACAGCAAGTTGCAACATAAACCTAACCAAAATTCTTGGCATTATGCACAGATCCACTCCATTCCTGAGTGCACAGTGTCCCTTTAACTTATAGTCCTTGGCCCCCTCTTGCATTGGCACACTGGGTGAGAGGGAGTTAAGGCCAGCACTCTGTAAGTCCGGCAAAGGAAGTTCAGGTGTAACAAGGAGCGAGGCAGTTTGGTATTATGATCAGTTTAGGTTGCACAGTGCTAGTTGGCAGTAATAGATGTTATATTGGAGAGAAATAGCAGGGGTAACTCACTCTTTTCTCAATTGTAAGCCAAATTCAGATCTGTTTCACAACCGACAGTGTCCAGCTTCCACTCTCAATGCCTAGCTGTGGAGAAGGAGTCCATGAGCGAGGACTAACAAGTTGTCAACTGTAATGGAGTCCTAACTGTGATCTCATGTATTCAACCTTGGCAACTCAACAACGGTGCCCCGCCTCATCTTCTCCTCGGCCTGGCCCCAGTGGCGAGCAGCAGTTCTCCATTCCAGCTCACAGCCCACAAAATGGAGCCTGCTGACTCCCTAAGCAGTCTCTGACCCATGAAGCTCAGTCCAGTCCCACTGGACACCACGACTGCACCATGGGACTCATAGTCCTTCAAAGCCAGAATACAATGCATAAGGTCTGTCAGGATACTTCAGAAAGGACTCAGAGTAGAGGCGTTGACTTTCTGATTTTCCGGGGGGTGCTCGACCCCCTCTTTGTCCCAGGCCCCACCCCCATTCCACCTCTGCCCCCAAACCCCACCTCTGCCACACCTGTTCCTGCCCCACTTTGCCCCACCTCTTCCTGCCCCTGCTCAGCCCCTCCCCCAAGTATGCCTTGCCCTTTCTCCACCTCTTACTGCCCCCACTTGTCCCCCTTCCCACCCACCGCCTCCTGCCTGCTGCTGAACAGCTGATCCTCGGTGGGCAGGAGGCGCTGGGAGGGAGGGGGAGGAGCTGATCAGTGGGGCCCATTGGTGGGTGGGATGCTCTACGGGGAGGGAAAGGAACTGAGCAGCGGGGCCTACCCATGAGTGCTGAGTACCCACTATATTTTTCCATGGGTGCTCCAGCCCCGGAACACCCTCGGAGTTGGCGCCTATGATTCAGAGGCTCTTCATATAGGTGTGCCTACATAACTATTGTTTTCCAGGCATGTCCCAGCCCCTGCCTTACCTTGTGTCTTACTCCAGACTCTTGACACTCCGAGATGACACTCCTCAGAAGATTTAGCACAAAAGGATTCAGCTCAGTAACTGAGCACAAATTCA
Organism: Trachemys scripta elegans; assembly: GCF_013100865.1. NCBI lineage: Eukaryota > Metazoa > Chordata > Testudines > Emydidae > Trachemys > Trachemys scripta. The sequence continues at coordinate 219,390,411 of NC_048298.1, forward strand.
AAATGGTCTCGTTGAAGCGTGACACAGTCAGCTCTACCAAATGGCATGAAATGTTTAGGAATAGTAGTTGAATTTTTACAAAGAACATTAACAAAACACATCCTGTATTTGATATTTATATTTGCCCTGGGACCAGGTGATGTGGGCTCACCCTTGCCTGGGTTACAGGCTCAATCAAAACAATGTCAAAGGTGCATAAAATACTCCTAAGTGACTTCTGTGCCACTGCACATGCACAGAATCCATGTCCCCCACAGATTTATTTGCGTCCATGCAGAAAAAATGACTTTCTTACAGGGAAGCAAGACTTTCTTACAGGGAAGATGCAAGAGCAGTCACACATCACTCCCTAGCTGCACAGATACATCGTTTCAGGCACCCAGAGCAGCCTGCAGAGAGGTAAATCACTACAGGTCTGGGGACACCCCAGCCAATGGTTCTTACCCTGAGCCAGGATCAGCTGCTAGTTCCGGCTGGGCGGAAGGCAGGAGAGGACGGGACTTCCTCTTCCCCTGCAAGGAGTGGCTGGGGCTTTCAAACCCACCTTCAGAAACCTCCCTCAGCTGCAGGAAGCTCAGCAGCCTCCCCTGCTTCCTGCCCCCATTGCTCCTCAGCTGCTGGGAGAGGGGTCACTGTATGGGGAGCAGGGCCGGCTCTAGGATTTTTGCCGCCCCAAGCAAAAACAATTTTGGCCGCCCCCCGCCCCCGGTTTTTTCTTACCCCACCCCCTGGCCCTGCCTCAACTCTGCCCCTTCCCCAAATCCCCACCCCTGCCTCCTCCCCCCAGGCTCTCTAGCCTAGGAGGGAGGGAGGGAGGGAGGGGGAGAAGCGGCGCCACGTCACGGCCGCTTGGAGTCTCCCCCTCCCTGCCAGGCTCTCAAACCTGGGAGGGAGGGTGAGCAGCGGCACGCGAATCAGCTGTTTCGCGCGCCGTGGCCGCTCGGGATCTCCCCCTCCCTTCCAGGTTTGAGAGCCTGGGAGGGAGGGCGAGCAGCAATGTGCGAATCAGCTGTTTCGCGCGCCCTGGTGAGCGAGCGGCAGCAGCGGAGGTCAGCTAGGGCGGCCGGAGCACATTTTTAGGGGCGGTAGGGGCAGCATTCTGGCGCCGGCCATGCCGCCCCTAAAAATGTGCCGCCCCAAGCACCAGCTTGTTTTGCTGGTGCCTAGAGCCAGCCCTGATGGGGAGCTGCTCCCCCATCTGCCCAACTCCTGTGCATCTGGACCTCCCATACCCAGACACCCTGCCAAACCTCACCCCATATGTCCAGAACCCCCCCAGCCCTCCATACCTGAACCCCACCCCACTGAATCTCAAGCCCTGCATCTGGAGCCCCCTGCACCTAGACCTCCTGCCTCCAGACCCCCACCTCTGCACCCAGACCACCCCCACTGAGCTACCTGCACTCAAACCCCCACCCTGATGAGCCCCACCACCCTGAGCCTCCACATCCAGACTCCCATGCCACTGACCCCCAACTAGCTGCACCTAGACCCCCACCCGACCAAGCCCTTCTCCCCCAGCACCCAGACCCCCCTGCTGAGATCCCCACAACCAGACCCCTCTACTGAGCCCCAAGCACTTTCACCTGCAGAATCCCAATGCCCCTGCACTCGGAACCCTCCCAACAAGCTTCTGTGCATCCAGATCCCCCCGCACCTAGATTTCCCCCGCCCCCGCCACCCCAGAGCTGCCTGAACCCAGATTGTCCCACACAGAATCCTCTCACCCTGCACCTGGATCCCCCCACACTGAGCCTCTCCACACTTGGATCCTGCCTGCCCCACACCTGGTGCGCCTGGTGCCGAGGGACAGGGCCCCAAGGTGTTTCCGGGGCAGGCCCAGGTCTTGTGCTGTGCTGCAGGGTGATCTCCGACCTTCATACAGCCAGTGGCCTGTGCTCCGCACTACCATGCTGGAGCCTTTGCATTTATTTATTGACAAATAAAACTTGCAGAATTTTGCAGAATTTTAAAATATTTTGCATAGGACCTTTAATTTTTTGGCGCAGAATTTTTAATTTTTGGCACAGAATGCCCTCAGGAGTAATTAAAGAAACAAGGCAGAAGGTGTGGGTTAATATTTATTATACAGAGTAGTCTTTTAAAACAGACCAAACTAAAACAGATGTTCAAAGATAGTAGTATCACCCTTGATAATGAATTAACCTCGCAATAAACATGAGCCAAATTCATTCCGTTGAGCGTTCTTTGTACTTCACCATGTTTTGTCAGGAAATATCCACTGTGATCGTTTCCAAGCAGTTGCTTTCCCCTCTTAGGACTGATTTCATTTTTAGGCAGAAGCCACTAGACATTATACTCCCGATTCACTAACAATGACAATTTCTGCAGCACTGTCATCTATAAGTGGTCAGTGATGCAGGCAGAGCAATATTTTGGGGCTGGCATTGAATAAGTACAGCAGAGAGGAAAAGCGTCTAATTACGACTCATGCTACAACTTTATCAATTAGATAATGATTTCCTCTCTACAGCAGTAGCTGTGTTTCTGTTTACAGCAGGAAGATCTTGCAATGAGATATAAGGGCTTAAAAGTGCAGCCAAATTATAGCTTTCTTATCACTAATGACAGCATGTTCTTAATGACTGTGAAAGCGTGGCTAAAATCTGGGTTTGCATTAAATTTTTTTCTACATTTCTTTTCAATGGACAAATGTGTAGAGTAACAAAAACTTCCCTTTTACCAGTATTATTATTATCTGTATCTTAAAGGCCAGGGCCCCAATATACTAGGTGATGTACAAACATATAACAAACAGCTGCTCCAAAGATCATACAATCGAAATATAAAACTACAAACAAGTGTATAAAACAAACAGATGGGGGACTTAGGGGTGGGGGGGAAGATCACAAGGAAACACTGAGACAACATTGATCAGCATGTAATATAAGGATCAGAGAAAACCAGCTATCAAACTATTGTCAGTTTTCTTGTAGGATAATTAACATACCTTAGTATCTAATTTCGACTATGTTTAATAATTATATTGTGATAGTGATAATGATAGAGATGCCGACCTCCTTTGTAAAATGCTTTGAAATGTACAGATGAAAAGTGCTATATAAGATATAATATATTATTATTATTTATGTCTTGGTAACAACAATAAAACAATGATCAATGGGGCACCGTTAATGCAGTATTCTTATACTTAGAATAGGAAATACTACAAATACTGCAGGAAAAGCTACTAATATGGGTGCTAAATGTCTAGTTTAAAATGATGCTCACTGCAGTTAATAGCCATCGACTATCGTATAGCCTTATTTATACAGTGCTCAAATGTATACTGTGTGCCTTATAACACAAACAGAACACCTTGCAGAAGAGGGCCCTGCATCTACCATAGTCTGCACCCAAGTGCAGGAGCCAGTTGCCAGAGGAAAATGTAATTTTAGATGGGACTGTGATAATTTGGGGAGTATGTATGAATTCTGGTTGATATTGTGAAGCTGTTGCTTTGAAAATTGCTGTATCATAAACACCCCTCTGTCTATGTGTATGTGGATTCCACTATTGCTGGCAAGATTTCGTCATGTCTCTGCTAGACCTGGAACAGTGATGGGCTATTAGAATTCAATGATGGCTTATTTAAGGTGAAGCACTTTGGGACAATGGGTTTGCTCAAGATATGGGAAAATACTCCTTCCTCTTGTCTGAAGGGAAGGAGGAAGTTGGAACAGTGGAAAGTTACCAAAGACAGAACAAAGAAAGTCAAGTGTGTGGGGGGCATATCAACAGGGGAACAGAAGTGTTGGGGCAGGATGAGGGAAGGAGACTCCACAAGGAGCAAGCAACCCAACATAAAGATGCTGGATGAGGCAGGAGACCCTGCCTACCTCCCGGAACACTGGTGGTCCCCCAAACATTCCCAAGAGAAGGGTGAGCTAATAGGGGTCATTGTGTTTAGGATGTTTATTGTGTTCTATGTGATCTGTAGTCTCTTGTGCTTTAATGGTTAAGTAAAAGAGCAATAATGTGTTAGACTCTGAGCAAAGGGTCTCTGTGAGTAATATGCGTCACAACTGCCACGTGCCTCTGGAGAGTGTTAAATGGTCAGCCAGAAGGCTCACACCTTGGATGGAGTTCTGGGAGAGTCAGTACTGAGCCCAGCAGCTGGACAATGGGTTCCAGCTCTCAAAATGGGGTGTTAGACAGAGGGTCTGTGCCCTGAGAGTGTACGTAGGTAACCGAGACAGGCATGGTGGCTGATCCATGGGGACAACAAAAATGATTAGGGGGCTGGATCACATGACTTATGAGGAGAGTCTGAGGGAACTGGGATTGTTTAGTCTGCAGAAGAGAAGAATGAGGGGGGATTTGATAGCTGCTTTCAATTACCTGAAAAGGGGTTCCAAAGAGGATGGATCTAGACTGTTCTCAGTGGTACCTGATGACAGAACAAGGAGTAATGGTCTCAAGTTGCAGTGGGGGAGGTTTAGGTGGGATATTAGGAAAAACTTTTTCACTAGGAGGGTGGTGAAGCACTGGAATGGGTTACCTAGGGAGGTGGTGGAATCTCCTTCCTTAGAGGTTTTTAAGGTCAGGCTTGACAAAGCCCTGGCTGGGATGATTTAGTTGGGAATTGGTCCTGCTTTGAGCAGGGGGTTGGACTAGATGACCTCCTGAGGTCCCTTCCAACCCTGATATTCTATGACTCTATGATTCTATGATCCTCTTTTAGGCTGTGGGGGCTTCACACACCTGGGGACCAATGGGTCCCCCATAGTAGTCTAATAAAAGGCCAGGAAGGGGTGCTTGACTGGGACCTATGACAGTGAGACAAAAGGGTGACTTACAGCGTGGGATGTGGGTGTTGGGGGCACAAAAAGTCAGTGGGAGACAACTCAAGAAGTACAGCAATTAGATTGTGTGGATACTCTGGCTTGACATGCGCACATTTTGATGGAGCAGTTAAAAATGGTTCATGGGTGTGGCAAGTGGATTATTTAGACAATAGTAACCTTTTGCATAATCTTTGTTTTCCTTTTCCTAGCATTGCTTGTACTATTGATGTGAATAGCAGAAGCAATGGCAGACAAACACAACTAAAGCCATTTTCAGAAAAAAATATATATTCAAACTGACATGTTTAATGCCAAATTTCAGCATGACTGAAATCATTTAGACTTTCAGTTAGAATTCAGCTGCAATAATAAATAGCATTGGAAGACCACTAATATAGTGCTTTCCATGTTTAAAGTACTACAGTGTAAAACTCAGTCATAAAAACCCAACAGGACATATACATCTCGCATGACTGTTTTGTGTATTGGGGATTACCAAAAGAATTAAGCAGGTTTTAATTGGAAGCTAATGGTGCTACACTTGAATTTTTAGTTTTGTTTTAGCATGTTAATTACCATGGTTGCACATTCTAGTGTTGATTCTGCACAAACCTTTGCTGTTAGGTGTGTTGAAAATATTTAAACATCTAAGTAGGTATGTTGGACATGTAATGGCCTGTTTCCAGTTGTGCCTTGGTTTGTATTATCAAGAAACAAATGAGTTGGGGAAATAAAGTGGGAAGAAAAAGTTAAGCAATGTAGAGCACAGCACAGTTGAAAACATAAAGCTAGCAAAGTTTCCAATCTGCATCATTCACAGGTAAACTTTGAAAAGTTTACTTCAGATAGGCACCCAAAAATGTGGATGCTTATCCAAATGTTTCCCTCCTGGAAATCAGGCTAGCTAGTTTGCAAAAATTCCTCTTTTCAAAAGGTAGTGCTATAGTTCATTGGGTCAGAAATATTTCAAGAATAGCCTTTCACTGATTTTTAAAAAAAATAGATTATTTTCCTCTTGCTGCTGACTGTTATATATACTCACTAACGCTGGACATTTGTCATGGCAAAAAAAGGCAAAAATCTTAAATTTTGAGAGGAAATGCAAGGGGTCATGACTTCTGATTTTATTTTGAGCAAAATATCTTTATTTTTTGATAATTATTTCAAAATACATCAAATTTACTATCAAAAGTCATTGTTGGGAGAAGCACACAATCTTAGCAATCACAAATAAACTTACAATAAACAACCACAACTAGCAAACACAACTAAATAAAATAAATTTGGTATTGATTCTTGGTAACATTAGTTAGAACATTAACTGGAATATCTTTTAGACCTGGTACAGAAAAAAAATGGGAGAATGTGACAGTTCTTGGGGTCTGAGAGTCACTTATTTACCCACTGCCTCTAATGAGCGGAAGTCTTTCTTGTGGTAGCGGGGTGTCACCTCCATAACACCATCACAGTTTCAGCCACTCAAGCACTCTCCCTTGGGCTATTCCAGCCCTGTCTTTGTCTTGTAGGTTAACAACAGATGCCCTCCAATGCCTGACTCTATTTGAATCATTTATCTGTGATATCCAGCCCCTGACACAGGCTACTCAGAAATTTCAGATCATCTGCCCCCAAAGGAGCAGTGTACCCAGTTTACCAGTTTTACCTTAAACCACCACTCCTGTATAACACACAGCATTTGTGAGCACTTATAATAAAACAAAGGTGGGTTTATTTAAGAAAGAATACAGATTTAACTAGAAACAAGAGAGAGTGGTTGAAACAAGGTGTCATAACTATAAGGGGAAGGGTAACAGCTCTCCTGTGTACAGTACTATAAAATCCCTCCTGGCCAGAGACTCCAAAATCCTTTTCCCTGTAAAGGGTTAAGAAGCTCAGGTAACCTGGCTGACACCTGACCCAAAGGACCAATAAGGGGACAAGATACTTTCAAATCTTGGGGGGGAAGGCTTTTGTTTGTGCTCTTTGTTTGGGAAGTTGTTCGCTCTTGGGACTGAGAGGGACCAGACATCAATCCAGGTTCTCCAAATCTTTCTGAACAAGTCTCTCCTATTTCAAACTTGTAAGTAAACAGCCAGGCAAGGCATGTTAGTTTATCTTTGTTTTCTCAACTTGTAAATATACCTTTTGCTAGAGTGTTTATCTCTGTTTGCTGTACTTTGAACCTAAGGCTAGAGGGGGTTCCTCTGAGCTCTTTAAGTTTGATTACCCTGTAAAGTTATTTTTCCATCCTGATTTTACAGAGAGGATTTTTACCTTTTTCTTTAATTAAAAGCCTTCTTTTTAAGAACCTGATTGATTTTTCCTTGTTTTTAGATCCAAGGGGGTTGGATCTGTACTCACCAGGGAATTGGTGAAGGTCTCTCAAGGCTACCCAGGGAAGGGAATTAGCTTTGGGATGGTGGCAGCGGACCAGATCTAAGCTGGTAGTTAAGCTTAGAAGTTTTCATGCAGGCCCCCACATTTGTACCCTAAAGTTCAGAGTGGGGAAGCAGCCTTGACACAAGGGGTTACAGAACATAACAAAAATCATAAAATACCAACTAGGGACTACTTTTATCAGTAGTTATTTTTGCTGTCTAATGAAGTAGTCCCCCTCCCCTCTGTAGGTCAGTCTATTGCCGAACTGCCTAGTTTCTGAAGAACCAGGATCCAAACGCGCTACAAGGGGTTTCCCTCAGTGAATGGATATGGAATGCTTCTCCCTTCTCTGTGCTGTACTGAAAACAGCCTTTTGTTTCTATTCACAGTCAGGGCAAACCCCTGTCTTGTTGTAAAGTTTCTTTTTGTACCTTTAAGTGGTTTTGCTTGTTTGTTCATGCCTTGGATGTTTTCCCATTCCAAGTCTTAGTATTGTGCAGGGGGTAAACAACTGAGCCTTGCATTACATCATTGTGCAAACATGGCAGGATGACAACTCTCCCTTGCTGAAACGGATCATCACTGAGACACATTATCTCCTGGTGACTAATTTCTATTCCAAGTCCATAAAGCATACTTTCAATATAAATATGTTATTCTTTAAATATTACCTGTACATATATCACTTGCAATGAATATGAATCTTGACATGTTGCAAGCTTTCACTAGGTTCCTTACCCATGGATAAATATCCTGAAAATATGTTTTGTGTAGTGAGTTTGTCAAGTCTGAGGTGAGAGATGTTTGCAAAAAGCACTCGGTGTCACAGAGAAGTTTGTTACATATGCCACATGGGCCTGTATCAGTGGTTCTCAACCTATTTACCATTGTGGGCCACATATGCATCTCTCTATGTGTTATGTGGGCCGCATCCACACACACACACACACTATATATATTACCTGTATGGCCCCAGGATGTCACATGTGCCGCAGCTGTGTGCTGATTGGGCCTCAAGTGGCCCGTGGGCCATGGGTTGAGAACCGCTGGCCTATATATAAAATATATGCAGTGTCAGAAGAAATTGGCGTAATGGTTCTGGGTATTACTGTAGATATATGGTAGGATCTTGGACATTTAGCAAATAGTATTAACATCAAGATTTTAATGTAATATTGGAACAGCCTTTCTCATGGTAATTCCACTTCTTTTCCGTGGGCAGCAAAGACCTGCAAAGGTAAACAAAAATATAAAAATAGATAAATAATAAAAATAGTTTTCTGGATCTTTTAAAGTTAAAAAAAAGGTTGAATGTTTGGGTCCATTTCTCCTTATAGCCAATCAATTTATCTGTCTCTAATTTTTGTTTTGTATTCTGTGGATTAGCTTCATGATATCCTGCACAAAACAAAGAAATATACTAGGAGCTTGAGAAAGATGAAGGCATGTGCAGGTCCATAATAAGGGACAACAGCAAGAAGGTGGACATCTTTAATGCCTATTTTGCTTCAGTCTTCACTAAAAAGGTTAATTGTGACTAGTTGCTTAACACAATTAATATTAACAGCAAGGGGGAAGAAACACAAGCCAGAATAGGGAAAGAACAGGTTAAAGAATAAGTTAGATATATTCAAGTTGGCGGGGCCTGATGAAATTCATACTAGGGTGCTTAAGTAACTAGCTGAAGCAATCTCAGAATCATTAGCAATTATCTTTGAGGACTCACAGAGGACTGGTGAGGTCCCAGAGGACTGGAGAAGGGCAAACATAGTACTTATCTTTACAAAGGGGAACAAAAAGGACCTGAGGAATAATAAACTAGTCAGCCTAACTTAGATAATGGGAAAGATAATGAAATAATTTATTAAATAATCAATTTGTAAGCATCTAGAGGATAGTAGGGTGATAAATTATAGCCATCATGGATTTGTCAAACCAATTTAATTTCCTTCTTTGACAGTGTTACTGAATTAGTGGCTGGTGGGGTAGAGGTGGGGAGAGGGAGAAGTAGAACTGATATACCCTGCTTTTAATTAAGCTTTTCACATAGTCCCACATAAATGATAAAAAGTTTAGAAAACATAACCTATGAGGAAAGGTTAAAAAAAACTAGGCATGTTTAGTCTTCAGAAAAGAAGACTGAATGGGGACCTGATCACAGTCTCAAAATATGTTAAAGGCTGATATAAAGAGGACAGTGTTCAGTTATTCTCCATGTCCACTGGAGATCAAACAAAAAGTAATGGGCTTCTTGTAAGTAATCGGTAAGCAGCATCGCAAATTTGGGTCAAATGTTAGGAAAAAGCTTTTTAATTATAAGGTAGTTAAGCTCCAGAATTGGCTTCCAAGGGAGGTTGTGGAATCCCCGTCATTGGAGGTTTAAAGAACATATTAGACAAACATTCCCATATCCCATCTACTGTATGTTAAGTAATTAACTCTCAAAACTTCCCAGTGGGATAAGGGAGTATTGAGGTAGAGTAGTTAAATGATGTGCCCAATCCACAGAATGAATCAGTGGCCGAATAGAGATTAGAACTTGGGTTCAGAGTCTAATTAGCAAAACACTCAACCATAGTGTTTCTCACTATATTTGAATGCATGAGAAATACAATGTGTCTCCTTGCATTCTCTGCAGCATTTCTGCTTTTTGATACATTAATTTTAATGCTTTGTTTCTAATTTTATAACTTCTGTTTGAACTTAGTGCCTTAAATAGCACTAGCATGGGTCCTGCCGTGCCCATATACCACTATCATTACCCTTTAAATTCTGCAGTATCGCTCTGCCTGGTTATCACTGACATTCACAGATGCAGAATTAATTCAGGAGGCTAGTTATACTATGGAAGACTGGGGTTATGCAGAAGCCCGGAGAGGTGTAAACATATATCTAAGGAAGCCCAGTAAGGCTTCATAAATGCATTCCTAAAGCAAAACCTTATAAATAAAAATGAGTAGCTAAATTGTAGTCACGCACCAGGGAAGCGCTCTTGCATAATAGCTAAAGGGCACTGTGAAATACATGCAGAATGCTTATGGATATGCTCACAAAACTTGAAATAATGGCAAGGTTAGACTAGCACCCTCTCCCATTACTTCCGTAGAAATGATTAAAAAGCCCCTCCTTTTCTTTTAACTGTTGCTGCACTCTATTTATTTATTGGAAGGGAAATTACATTGAATTTCCCAGGTAGATAATTATTAAGAAAAAAAATTCTGTGAAGATAGCATCTTCTTTGCTTGTGTAAAGAAAAGTACAGAGAATCTAATTTTCAGGGTAATCTTTTCTGCCCCTTGTGGTGTGTTTGCTGGGAAGGAGAGAGAGAGAGAGAGAGAGAGATTTTAAGTAGTCTCTGCTAGCAGAGAGACTTATCTTTCTTTTCCTCCTTGATACGCACATATCTCCAAAAAGAGACACAACTAAACTGGTTTAATTTTATTTGTCTGACTGTATCCAAATGCTATGTCCAGAGTCTAAATTATGTGGGCAGTGGGAGAGAAGAAGAGGAGCCACTAGAGGACATTGGAAGCAGGACGTGGCCATGAGTCTATGAAGGTCTTCTCATCAGAGTCCCTTAGAAAAGTGGAAAAGTGCTATCCAGCTCTCTGCATAGGAGAAAGAAGAATTCTACTCTATTCTATTCATGTTCTTATACTATCCGCATCACCATTGTATGTGAGCACCTTCCAGTAGTGTATTAAGAAACATGACCAATATCTGTAATGTGTGGTTTATTCTCCCTTGCACAAGAATTGGGTATGCAGTGTAGTGATTTGCTTTGATAGGTTTTTTGTTTTTCTGGAGAATATTGGGACAAGAAACAGCCTTCGGTCACTATAACAAAAGGAAATATTTGATTGACTATTCTCCCCCACCCTTCCCCCAGCCCTGCCCTGATCACTGTCTGCGCAGCTCCCATTGTCTGGAGACCGTGGCCAATGGGAGCTGCGGGGGCGGCACCTGCAGGCGAAGACAGCACACAGAGCCGCCTGGCTGCGCCTCCACCTAGGAGCAGCAGGGACATGTCACAGCTTGCGGGGAGCCACCCAAGGTGAGTGCTGCCCAGATCTGGCACCCCGAAACCCTAACCATGTGCCATCCCTCTGCCCCGAGCCCTCTCCTGCACCCAAACTCCCTCCCTCTTAATTAACCAGAATATTTGACTTACTGGCACCCCCCACTTCCACAACATGCCAGATAAGAAAGCTTTTACTGTAGTAGGTTGTGTTCGAGAGTTGTCTGTTGGCTTTGTTGTTGTAGTCATCATGATTAACTACTATGATGGCATCCCCTTTGTCTGCTGTTTTGATCACTCTCTGATGACTGGATTTTTTTAGTACTGAATAGTTGTCCTCTCGGGGGTGGAGAGATTGTTATGGATGTAACATTTGTTGAGGCTTTCACAGTTGATTATTTTCCTGAAGCAATTGATGTACTGATCCAGTGTGGGGTTTTGTCTGCTGGGGGCATCCAGTCAGCTGATTCTATTTTTTTTATGATTGTTGATGGGGATGTGGTGGTTGTAGGTTGTGAAAAAATTCCTTGAGGCAAAGTCAGTGGAAGAGTTTTTCTGTTTCTGTCCTTTTTATTTAGAGAGTAAATTATTCAGAGCAAAGATAATGCTTCATTTATGTTTACACAACTCATGGCACAATGGGACCACAATTCTGATTTGAGCACTAATGTAATACAAAGACTAATAAGATTCAAAACTTTGTGTTCCCTCTGGAACTTCTGTGATATTTCACACTGCAACATGTTACATTAGCAAATTAAAATTTTAGGGACCAAACCTTCTTACACCTGGGTGTTGAGGGTGCTTAACATTTTGCAGTTCTTAGTTTTCTGACAGGGAAGAAGAGAGAACTAAAGTGGGCAACCACAATACTGCTTAAATTTGATAGCTGTGTACCTCAGTTTGCTTGTCTGTGGGAGCTGCTTATATCTGGCTCAGGGCCTTGTAAATCCAGCCAGGGAAGAACTCCCACAGCAGAGTGGGATTCTTGGGTGGTACAGAGTCACTGTAGTGGGTTACAGAGTAACAGCCGTGTTAGTCTGTATCCGCAAAAAGAAGAACAGGAGTACTTGTGGCACCTTAGAGACTAACAAATTTATTAGAGCATAAGCTTTCGTGGACTACAGCCCACTTCTTCGGATGCATATAGAATACCAGTGGGAGAACACTTTAACCTGTCTGGTCATTCAGTGACAGACCTGCGGGTGGCTATATTACAACAGAAAAACTTCAAAAACAGACTCCAAAGAGAGACTGCAGAGCTAGAATTGATATGCAAACTAGACACAATCAACTCCGGTTTGAATAAGGACTGGGAATGGCTGAGCCATTACAAACATTGACTCTATCTCCCCTTGTAAGTACTCTCACACCTATTATCAAACTGTCTGTACTGGCCTAGCTTGATTATCACTTCAAAAGTTTTTTTTCCCTTAATTAATTGGCCTCTCAGAGTTGGTAAGACAACTCCCACCTGTTTATGCTCTCTGTATGTGTGTATATATATCTCCTCAATATATGTTCCATTCTATATGCATCCGAAGAAGTGGGCTGTAGTCCACGGAAGCTTATGCTCTAATAAATTTGTTAGTCTCTAAGGTGCCACAAGTACTCCTGTTCTTCTTTTTGTAGTGGGTTATAGAATCATAGAATATCAGGGTTGGAAGGGACCTCAGGAGGTCATCTAGTCCAACCCCCTGCTCAAAGCAGGACCAATTCCCAACTAAATCATCCCAGCCAAGGCTTTGTCAAGCCTGACCTTAAAAACCACTAAGGAAGGAGATTCCACCACCTCCCTTGGTAACCCATTCCAGTGCTTCACCATGCTCCTAGTGAAAAAGGTTTTCCTAATATCCAACCTACACCTCCCCCACTTCAACTTGAGACCATTACTCCTTGTTCTGTCATCTGCTACCACTGAGAACAGTCTAGATCCATTCTCTTTGGAACCCTCTTTCAGGAGTTGAAAGCAGCTATCAAATCCTCCCTCATTCTTCTCTTCTGCAGACTAAACAATCCCAGTTCCCTCAGCCTCTCCTCATAAGTCATGTGCTCCAACTCCCTAATCATTTTTGTTGCCCTCCACTGGACTCTTTCCAATTTTTCCACATCCTTCTTGTAGTGTGGGGCCCAAAACTGGACACAGTACTCCAGATGAGGCCTCACCAATGTCAAATAGACGGGAATGATCACGTCCCTCAATCTGTTAGCAATGCCCCTACTTATACAGCCCAAAATGCCATTAGCTGCTTTACAACACCTCACCTCCTAGTTTCTGGCATTAGGGGTCTGGCCAGGACTCCCTTATACCTATCTGATTCCTGGCTGCGGGAATAGACCCAGGGACTATTGGCAGCTGATATACATTACAGAATCCCAGTTGCTCTAGTTTCCATCAGAGACTAGCTCAGAATCCAGACAGCTCAAGATGGTAGAAAGCAACACAACATTTTTTTTCCAAATACATCTTGGGCATACCAGAGAATTGGGGCCTGTATTAGTGAGGGATGGCGAGACAGATACAGATCAGTCTACCATGAAGAGAAAAGATCCCATTAGTTGATTTTGAGAATGTTGGAGGGTAGGGGAAGAAGTATTTTGGTGGAGTGGAGGAAAGGGGTGTATGAAATATGTTAAATTCGACACCTTCTGGTCTTTATGAAACAGAGTTTAAAAGACACTAAATATTACATCCTGAGAAAAGGAGAGATGTTCTGGGTTTGTTAAAAAAATACTGAGGTCTTTAGCAAGCATTCAGCCAGTTTGTAAATGAACTTGATTTAATTACCATTTTAAAACTTGTACGTGGGCTTGAAATTGTTTAGTGTATATTAAAGAAATCTAAATTAAATAAGCTGGACAATAGCTTGAGAATGATTGAAACCACATGATTTGGTGTCCTCCTTCCCAAAGTATTCATATGCAAAAGGGTACACTGAACATCTGTATGTTATAAGAAATTTATATCGAAATAACCTGCTGAGAAGAATTGTGGCACTTTTATATCTTTTATATCTTTACTCATTTTAAATAGTTGTACATGGTTTGATTTGTAACAATGAATTACTGTAGCTCTGTAGGCTAAGAAAAGCACTAGATATATCAAGCAATTGCTTTTTATGTTCAAACATTTGTAATATCTGGTTTGATGGAAGGAGTCTGGAAAAAGAGGTATTTTATGGGCATCCTTATATTTAGAGAAAAAAGATAATTTAAAAACGCATTCAATAGGGACGTAGGGAAGCGAACAGCTTGCATCAATGCCACTGTTCATTTCACAGAAACCAAGCAGATTCTGTAAATTGATATGTTTTGATTCTGTTTTGCCTCTTTCACAGTTGTAAACCGCCAAATAAATCAAAGATTATCTTACAGAAATGATGTAATATTTTATTCCATATTATCAGAAGATAACACAATTGTGTTCCTGTAGATCATAGCAAGTGATTCTTGATTGTTATAAGCATCTGGCCAAAAATTGGCTTGTAGTTCAGTGGCGTAGCCAGCTTCTAAGAGGAGGGGGAGCAAACATAAAAAGGCGCCCCCGCTTGGTTCCTCCTCTGGCCACGCCCCTTTGACTCCTCCTCTGGCCGCACCATCCCTCCCCCCCCCCCTCGCCCCCCCCGCGGGCCCCCCCCTCGTTCCTCCGGCCGCGGCTCTGACCGCCATGCTGCGCCCCCCCCGCTCCTCCAGCCGCGCCCGCTGCCCCCCATGGCTGCCGGCTGCGCTGCGGGCCGCCAGCCTGCGCCCCCCCTCGCAGGGCCGGCTTTGGCAAGAGCGTGGCCCGATTCTGGCAAGCCCTGCCCCCAGGAATCGGGCCGTACTCCGGCCAGAGCTCTGGCTGGGGTCATGGGGCTTGGGTCCAGGCTGGAACCGCTAGGGCCGGAGCTGGAGCCGCTGGGGCCGGTGCACTTGGCCGTAGGGTTACCATATTTAGTGCCTCCGAAAGGAGGACACTCCACGGGGCCCCGGCCCCGCCCCCAGCCCCGCCCACACCCACACCCCAACTCCGCCCCCTCCCCAAAGTCTCCGCCCCCTCCCCTGCTTCCCGTGAACATTTGAGTCGCGGGAAGCCTGAAGCAGGTAAGGGGGGGTGTGGGGGGAGGAGGCGCGGCCCACCCCCGGCACCGCACCGCCGGTCCCCAGCCCGGCCAGCCCGTCCCCCGAGCCCCCGGCCCGGCCCGGCACCGCCGGCCTGTCCCCGAGCCCCCGAGCCCCTGAGCCCCCGGCCCGGCCCCGCTCCACCGGCCCGGCCCCCGAGCCCCCGGCCCGGCACCTCAGGTCCCGATTTTCCCGGACATGTCCGGCTTTTGGGGATTTCCCCCCGGACGGGGATTTGGAGCCCAAAAAGCCGGACATGTCCGGGAAAATCCGGACGTATAGTAACCCTACTTGGCCGGAACCGGGGCCGGTGCTCAGGGGCCGGAGCCTCTTGGCCGGGGCCGGCTGCCGGAGGGAGCCACTTGGCCACGGGGGCCGGACTGGGCTGGGGGGGCCGGACTGGGCCATGCCTCCTCGTGCCCCCCCTGCTGCCGCTGCCGCCCCCCCCAGCTTACCTGCTGCCTGCCTGTTTCAGGCTTCCCGCAAACGTTTGCTTTGCAAGAAGCAGGGGAGGGGGAGGAACAGGGGGGCAGAGCGTTCAGGGGAGGGGAGGAGGGGGAAGTGAGGTGGGGGCGGGGTGGACAGCTGCTGCAGGGCCCTCTTGGCGCGGGGCTGAAGCCAGCCCTGCTCCCTCGCTCCTCCGGCTGCGGCTGCGGGCCACATGCTGCGCCCCAGCCCCCCTCCTCCGGCTGTGCCCGCCGCTCCCTCATGGCTGCCGGCCATGCTGCGGGCCGCCAGCCTGCGCTCCCCCTAGCTTCTCCGGCCACGGCTGCTGGCCGCATGCTGCGCCCCCCACTCCTCCAGCTGCGCCCCCCGCTCCTCTGGCCATGCCTGCCGCCCCCCCATGGCTGCTGGCCGCGCTGCGGGCCACCAGCCTGCGCCCCCCCCCCCTTGCTCCTCTGGCCGCAGCTGCCGGGCCGCACTGCAGGCCGCATGCTGCGGCCCCCGCCTCCTCCGGCCGCTTTTGGAAAGGCTGGGGAAGCGGCTGCTTCCACTGCACCCCGCTAGCTACACTACTGTTGTAGTTATGGGATGGCACTAAATGAAATGCTACACTGTGTTGTCCGGATGATACCACATGTATTATAACTACTGGAGCTGTTAGATTGGAAAAAGGGACAAGAGTGGCATTATATTTAGTTAGATTAATAATTTGGAATGAGCCCACTGCTACAAAAAGTATCTTAATGCAGTACACAACACAATGTCCCTTACCCTTCTCTCTTGTAAAACAATGCAAATCAGGAATCATTCCCTTGAAATCAGTGCATTACTTAGTAAACTTCTAGATCATCATTGTCATTATGCCCCATTTGGAATTCTCTTCCAGAAAAGCTTGATGTTGTTGTATGTTATATGGATCTCTACAGAACATTTTCTATCCCATTTCCCATTAATCATGCATGAGTATTTAAAGTAAGAATAATTTTGTTTGCAATAGTCAAACATGAGATACATCTAATTCTCACTAAGGGTATGGCTACACTACCCGCCAGATCGGCGGGTAGCGATCGATCCCCAAACACGCTCCCCATCAACTCCGGAACTCCACCAGAGGGAGAGGCGGAAGTGGAGTCGACGGGGGAGCCGCGGCCGTCGATCCCGCGCTGTGAGGATGGGAGGTAAGTCAATTTAAGATACGTCGACTTCAGCTACGCTATTCTCGTAGCTGAAGTTGCATATCTTAGATCGATCCTCCCCAACCCCTCCCAGTGTAGACCAGCCCTAAGGCCCCATTGAAAATAACTCTGGGTAGTTGTTATAACCCGTAACAGGCAATGCAATCAAAATTATTTCCTTCTCATGTTCTGAATAGAGGGGGAGATCCATGCATGAATGCCCCCTCCACAAGTGCTTTTGTTTGGGGGGGATGAGAGGTATGATCTGGCCAGATATTATTTCATGTAACTTTAAATGCTACAAATGAAGTGCTAAAAAGAGAGAAATTGCAGAAGGTGGAGAATGGCATGGCATACCACATGAGATAAAATTATCCAGTTTCCAAATGTGGAGTTAAAGTTCAAATGATCTAAATCGCAGAGATGACTTGCGTGATCAGAAATTATTTCTGATCTGGTGTTTGCAGTACTGGAATTAACGAAGACCTTTGATTACTCAAAAATGCTGGATATATAGGAATGTCCTCCACAACATACCCTTAGTCTTGCAAAAGGTACATCTAGTTCCAGTTCTTTGAGTTTCCTCTCAATGTCCTTGTCTAGCTCTCTTTTCTTTAGCAGTCAATCAGAATAAAACTCAATTTTGTGATCCCATGAAATGTTTGTCATTTGTCTCACCAGTCGATAGATGTTGTTCTGAAAATGTATGATACAACAGGTGCCCAGTATTGTCCCTGTTATATGTAACACTGACAGATCCTGGTTGTTGGTGGCTGGGCCTTTCCAAGCTTAATGCAGGAGCCTTGACTGCCTGAGCTGAAAGGCACGTCTCGTTTAGCAAAGGCTGTAGCAGACTCATCAATCTCTAGCTGCTCTAGCTACCGCTAGAGAGGGACAGAATGCCACACCAAGCAGGCATGAGTTATATATAGCGCCATCATTTTTATTCACACTTGCAGAATCCAGATAAGACCATGTCTGAAAAACCATGTGTATTCCTACCTAATTATTGATACATTCCTCAGAATTATTCACTTCCACATCATCATGTCCTCTCACTAGAGTGACCGGATGTCCCCATTTTATAGGGAGAGTCACAATATTTGGGGCTTTATCTTATAAAAGGCATCTATTGCCCTCTACCCTCGTCCCAATTTTTCACACTTGCTTCTGGTCACCCACCTCTCACCAAAATAATGTGGTAAATATGCAGTCTATTTTCAACTTGGTCAATCTGAATTTCTTTAACAACCTCACAGCAGACTTTATTATATTCCTCTTAAGTGCTGTCTGATGCCGCAGCACCTTCCCTTCTACTTCAGCTAGCCTTAATCTACTAATGCAGTCATTTATTGGACAAAGATTTATAATTTCAGAGGAATCTATTTCTGCCAGCCAACATTGTTTGATGGTTATGGATCATGCTGGGAGGTTTACATACCACGCATGTTCCAAAATTGTAATTAATACTATTTCCTGGAGTCATTATGTCTGCTCCGAGACTCCTCAGACACTGTCACCGGAGAGATGCACCTCCTTCTTTCTCTCATGTTCTCCAGCATGGCTCAGACTGTGATACCGGGTGGAATGGATCATATCCGAGAGCTGTTATGGACCTAAAACAATCCCAACCCAATCCTTTAGTGTTCTATGCACATCATTTGAAACAATAGAGTTTATATATTACTCTTCAATGCAAGGTTTATACAGCTGTATGGCATGGATACCTGGGCAATTAACCGGCAAGGTCATTGTCTTTTGCCAAGATTTTGTAGCATCTCAGAATCAAGAGACTTGCCTTCTGTGTCTTCATCTTTCTATAATTGGAGGTCTTTTTATGTTTGGATTTTCCAAGAGTAAAGTCATACTTCGTAGTCTGCAATTACTCGGAAGATAAACATGTTTTCATCCCAAACTACAACTAGTGTTTTTTTCATTATTAGCCTTTCTGTTCCACATCAGATAAATTGCAACTGGCATATGAAATAATGTTTTGCTCACTGTTTCTATCTTAAGATTGTTCCTAACCCAATGGAGCTGGTAGCTACTAAAATTACAGTGTTTGTTCTTGTGGTACATAGTAGCAGGTTCATTCAAGTAAAGTTTTATGTTCTGAAATGTTGTCGCACATCCTTCAGTGCAATGACTATAATCATGTCTTGCTTAGTCAAGTTTCTCAAGGGTGGATTTAGAATGGAATAGTTCTTAATAGTTTTTTGCACAGTAATCTGCCATCCCCAAAACAGTAGCAGTTAGGTCTTCTTGAATCTTTAATTGCTTGTATTTTCATAGAACAAATTCCTCCCCCACAGGAGAAAACACATCTGTAACTTCTTTGTCTCAAAAAGCAACAGAGAGTCCTGTGGCACCTTTAAGATTAACAGATGTATTAGAGCATAAGCTTTCATGGGTGAATACCCACTTCGTCAGACACTTTCTTTCTCTCAATTATTTGTCCTTGTTACCATTAGGTTAAACTCTCAGGATTCTGTTGGTCTCTTCTTGCTTTTTGTTTGTTTGGTTTTTGTTCTCCAGATGCAAAAAAAAAAAGTGTCATTAAGCGAAATGCTTTCACTACAATATATATTGGCTGTCTGATGCTATCTTAGACAATATGTGCTATAGGAAAGATTCTAAATGATAATCTCATATATTCTTAGTCCAAATGAGCTGAGAAGGCAGTTACTAATCTGTAATTATTTTAGCTATAACTGACAAACTTTTTAAAGTTCTAATTTAGAAAACATTTAGCTCTATTTACCTTACCTAGGTCATCATCCATCATGTGAGTTAACTACCAAACACACTGTTGAAATCAATTAAGATGCATCCTCTGATGTCAGTGGTGAACGCGATCCTAGCTGTAGTTCCTTTCTGGCTTCACTTAACTGTCTCATGTCCACATATCTTATGTGACTTAGGGATAACTCATGCAGTTCACAAGGTGGATCTTGATATCATTTCTATAATGTCTTGAACTTTGGGCATTTTCCAGTTTAGTTGTGGCTCTCACATGGAATTGAATTCTCCTGTCCTTTTTATGATACTGGAAGTGCTGCTTTATCTACTGTTTGTGCAATTTCATAGTCACACTTTCTATTCTTACCAATTCTATTTTTGTAACAATGCTTCAGCAACAGTTGTAGGTGTTTCTCTCTCTCTCTCTCTCTCTCTCTGTCTCCTGATGCCTTTGTCCACATCTATTTGTGCCTCTGCAGTTGAGGTGTAATTGATATACTGTCTCATACTATAATAAGTAACCATTTGTCTGGCAATATGAAATGGTAAATGTTTTATTTTTTTCTTGAAATGTATGTCAAAATTCTTCATATGCAACTCTCGTGAGAGACTTACAATTTCAGCCTCCCTAACGCGATACTGCGGCCTTTGTGCACTATCTAGTTACACAGTGCATCAAAGAGCATGAGATTCAGGTGAGTCAAATTCTGGAGAAGATTTCAAAAGTGCATAAGGAGACTTAGGTGCACCAATCACATTCACTTTCAATGGGGTTTATGCTCCTAAATCCCTTAGGGATTTTGAAAACTTTACCCTCTCTTTTTCCTGACAAGCCATGTAAAGTGCCCATTGGTTATATGTTGTACATTCAACTACTTTGGAAACTCATGCAGTGGATACACAGGAGGCCATGTCAGAAAAGGAATTAATGTTTTAAGCTCCTAATTGTTCACATTTTTGTTTAAATCATTCTTCCATCTCTGGACGGAATGGCTTCTCTTGCATACATTGCACAAAGAACGTTCAAAATGACTAATAAGATTAATTAATTAGAGTAGCCTAAGAAGCTGCTAAAATCTTTCTTCAATGCAAGTCGGGACTGCGAAACCTAAAGCACCGGGGTCCCGGTGAATGGGTATTGTCCTCACCCTGCCCAATACAACTTAACACACACAGGGTTATTCAAGATTTAGAATTAATAGGACTCACCTGCTCTGGAGAATTAGCAGAAATAATCGCATTTCCATTGCAAGGTCCCAGGAACTACTATAAAGGAGAGTTAGGATAAATCTCTATTTCTCTTTCTAGAGTCTTAGAACCTGTCAGTGTCCAAAGTAAATGCCCTTCTTGTGAGATTTTCAGTGCTGCTGTTTCTGTAATTCACAAGTAGCAGGAGTTTTTTGAGTGAGGGTTAGTAAAATGTTTTAATATTCACACATACAGCCAATGAGAAATCAAGAAAAATAACAGAACTTCAATAATAATAAATAATAATAATAGACTCATACACTTTAAGATCATAAGGGACCATTATGATCTTCTAGTCTGACCTCCTGCATAACGCAGGCCACAGAATCTCGCCCACCCACTGCTGTAACAAACCCCTGATCTATGTCTGAGCTATTGAAGTCCTCAACTTGTGGTTTAAAGACTTCAAGGTGCAGAAAATCCTCCAGCAAGTGACTCGTGCCCCATGCTGCAGAGGAAGGCGAAACCCCCCCAGGGCCTCTGCCAATCTGCCCTGGAGGAAAATTCCTTCCTGACCCCAAATATGGCGTTCAGCTAAACCCTGAGCATGTGGGCAAGACTCAACAGCCAGACACCCAGGAAAGAATTCTCTGTAGTAACTCAGGCCTGGTCTACACTAGGCGTTTATGTCGAAGTTAGCGCCGTTACATCGAATTAACCCTGCACCCGTCCACACCGCGAAGGTATTTAGTTCGACATAGAGGTCTCTTTAATTCGACTTCTGTACTCCTCCCCGACGAGGGGAGTAGCGCTAAATTCGACATGGCCATGTCGAATTAGGCTAGGTGTGGATGGAAATCGACGCTAATAGCTCCAGGAGCTATCCCACAGTGCACCACTCTGTTGACGCTCTGGACAGCAGTAAGAGCTCGGATGTTCTGAACTGCCACACAGGAAAAGCCCCGGGAAAATTTGAATTTGAATTCCTTTTCCTGTCTGGCCAGTTTGAATCTCATTTCCTGTCTGGACATCGTGGCGAGCTCAGCAGCACTGGCAACGATGCAGAGCTCTCCAGCACTGATGGCAGTGCAATCTCAGAATAGAAAGAGGGCCCCAGCATGGACTGATCGGGAAGTCTTGGATCTCATCGCTGTGTGGGGCGATGAGTCCGTGCTTTCCGAGCTGCGATCCAAAAGACGGAATGCAAAGATCTATGAGAAGATCTCTAAAGACATGGCAGAGAGAGGATACAGCCGGGATGTAACGCAGTGCCGCGTGAAAATCAAGGAGCTGAGGCAAGGCTACCAGAAGACCAAAGAGGCAAACGGACGCTCCGGATCCCATCCCCAGACATCCCGTTTCTACGAGGCACTGCATTCCATCCTCGGTGCGGCCGCCACCACTACCCCACCACTGACTGTGGACTCTGAGGATGGGATAGTGTCCACGGCCGGATCCTCGGACATGTTAGCGGACGGGGAAGATGAGGAAGGAGATGAGGAGGACGAGGCAGTCGACAGCGCTCACAACGCTGATTTCCCCGACAGCCAGGATCTCTTCATCACCCTTACAGAGATCCCCTACCAACCCTCCCCAGCCGTTACCCCGGACACAGAATCTGGTGAAGGATCATCCAGTAAGTGTTGTAAACATCTAAACATTTATTTGTAACAGAACATGATTATTAACAATTTAAAAAATGGGTTTCTCATGATTAGTTTGATTAACTTAACGGTTCAGTCATGGGCAGTGCAACTATTTGAAAAAAATCTAGCAATGTCCGGTTTTGCATGATTGTCCTGCCCAAGCCGCTCTACTGTTTAGTCCCTGCTACTGCAGCTACAGTAAGATGCGGTCTATATGTCCGGGGATGGAGCAGAAATCCTCCTGGGACATCTCAAGGAAGCTCTCCTGCAGGTAATTTGAAATCCGCTGCATTAGGTTCTTGGGGAGAGCGGCCTTATTGGGTCCTCCGTAGTAGGACACGTTGCCGCGCCACGAGACTAGCAAGTACTCTGGAATCATTGCTTGGCACAGCATGGCGGCATACGGCCCTGGTCTTTGAAGGCTTTCCCGGAGCATTCTCTGTCTGTCGCTCTCAGAGATCCTCATGAGGGTGATGTCGCTCATGATGACCTGCTTTGAATGAGGTAGGGGAATGTTAGTGTTGGGACTGCTTTACCGTTCCTTTACAGAACTGTAACCGCTGGTTTGCAGCCACGCGGTGGAGGCGGGAGAGGGTCAGCCGAAAGGGATCGTTCCCGGGAACAGCCGCGAGGGTGTGGGACAGGAGCAGACTTCCTGCTTGCCGGATTGCTGGCAGCAGGGACCGACATTGATTTCAATGTGAAATGAGGCCATTGCTAATATTAAAGTTTTAAGCTGCCACGAATCTACGGCTTACCATGTCTGCGTGCAAGAGCAATTCCGTTGTCCTGACAGGGTTCTCAAAAGTGCTCTGCAAAACCCCAGACACTGAATGCGAAGGCCGAGAATTCGACCTTGTGCTGAGTGCGCATGTGATAGGTGCTGTGCATGGTCCTGTTCACAGAGAAAGACTATGTTCTTTGTTCACAACTACATTTATCTTTCTGAGGAATTCACTCCCTTTTTCCCATTCCCACAGCCCCATCTGCGACTGTCTCACAACCTAGCCTGTCATCACACTCCCAGAGGCTAGGGAGGATTAGGCATAAGAAGAAGAGGACACGGGAGGACATGTTCTCAGAGCTTATAGCCTGCTCCCGAGCCCAGGCAGCACAGCAGACCCAGTGGCGGGAGAACTTGTCCCAAATGCACCAAGCCAACATGGATCGGGAGGAGAGGTGGCGTCAGGAAGACCAGCAGGCGACTCAAACCCTGCTTGGACTACTGAGGGAGCAAACGGACACGCTCCGGCGCCTTGTGGATGTTCTGCAGGAACGGAGGCAGGAGGACAGAGCCCCGCTGCAGTCCATCTCTAACCTCCCTCCCCCGCCACCAAGTCCCATACTCCCTTCACCCAAAGTGCACAGAAGGAGAGGCGGCAGAGTCCCTGCTAACTCTCACTCCACCCCTGCAGAGAGCTCGAGCAGCAGAAGGCTCTCATTCCCCAAAGTTTGACAAGTTCTTTCCTTCCCGCCTGACACAAGCCCCCGTCCAAGTTTCACTTCCCAGTCCCATGTGTAGTTGATAATAAAAAATATGTTTCTGTTAACTACTGTTTCCATCATGTTCTTTTGGAGGAGGGGGGGGAAAGGGGGTTGGTAATTGGACAGGACAGTCACCTTTGGCAGGGTACATAGTCGGGGGCAGGCACAGCAGCAGGGCACATACATAGTGCAGTGATGCAGTGACTACTTACCCTGGTTAGTCTGGGAGGTTCTTTTCATGTTATGTGGTGGGGGGTGGGTTGCTCTGTGACTTTGTGTCAGGGGAGGGCAGTTAGAGATCTTAAGCGGCGGTCCTTAGGCAGGATCACAGAGCCACACAGCAGGGGATCTGTAACCGTCCCACCCCTGCCACAAACTCACATAGACCCCCCATACACACAGTCCGTATCAGGAGGGGTGACAGGCTCCGTTGAAAGAACCATCCCACCGCAGCGGAGCCTGTCAGTCCTTGAGTTTAGAAGCTGCATTCGCGCGACTACACTACACCCGCTCCGCACCACAGTCTGCGTCCCAGTTTTAAAAAATTCCCGCGAAAACAGTATTAAAGAAAACGGTGTGCTTTAACAAAGTAGAACTATTTTTATTTTGAAACGTGTGTTGGAAGTGGGGTGAAGGCTTCTCTGTACACAAAATTAGAAAGTCACAGGTTACCCTGCTCACTCAGGAACTTTGCTTTCAAAGCCTCCCGGATGCACAGCGCTTCCCGCTGGTCTCTTCTAATCGCCCGGCTGTCTGGCTGTGAGTAATCAGCAGCCAGGCTAATTTCCTCAACCTCCCACCCCGCCATAAAGGTCTCCCCCTTGCTCTCACAGAGATTGTGGAGCACACAGCAAGCTGCTATAACAATGGGGATATTGGTTTCGCTGAGATCACAGCGAGTCAGCAAGCTTCTCCATCTCCCCTTGAGACGTCCAAAAGCACACTCCACCACCATTCTGCACTTGCTCAGCCGGTAGTTGAAGAGTTCTTTTTCAGTGTCCAGGGCACCTGTATAGGGCTTCATGAGCCAGGGCATTAGCGGGTAGGCTGGGTCCCCGAGGATGACTATAGGCATCTCCACATCCCCAACAGTTATTTTGTGGTCCGGGAAGTAAATACCTTGCTGCAGCCGTCTAAACAGACCAGAGTTCCTGAAAACACGAGCGTCATGAACCTTGCCCGGCCATCCCACGTAGATGTTGGTAAAACGTCCCCTGTGGTCCACCAGTGCTTGCAGCACCATGGAAAAGTAGCCCTTTCTGTTAATGTACTGGCTGGCCTGGTGGTCCGGTGCCAGGATAGGGATGTGAGTTCCATCTATGGCCCCACCGCAGTTTGGGAATCCCATCGCTGCGAAGCCATCTATGATCGCCTCCAAGTTTCCCAGGGTCACTACCTTTGGCAGCAGTACATCAACGATTGCCTTGGCTACTTGCATCACAACAACCCCCACGGTAGATTTGCCCACCCCAAACTGGCTCGCGACTGACCGGTAGCTGTCAGGCGTTGCAAGCTTCCAGAGGGCTATGGCCACTCGCTTCTGGACAGTCAGGGCTGGTCGCATCCGGGTGTCATTGCGCTTCAGGGCAGGGGACAGCAACTCACAAAGTTCAAGGAAAGTTCCCTTCCGCATGCGGAAGTTTCGCAGCCACTGTGATTCATCCCAGACCTGCAGCACTATGCGGTCCCACCACTCAGTGCTTGTTTCCCGTGCCCAGAATCGCCGTTTCACAGCATCAACATGACCCATTGCCACCGTGATGTCCTCGGCGCTGGGTCCCCTGCTTTCTGAGAGGTCTGTGCTACTCTCAGACTTCAGGCCATCACCGCGTTGACGTAGCCTCCTCGCCTGACTTTTCTGCATCTGCCTCAGGGCAACCTGTATGATAAGCTGCGAGGCGTTGAGAGCGGCCACAACTGCAGCGATGGTTGCAGTGGGCTCCATGCTCACAGTGCTGTGGCGTCCGCGCTGTCAATGACTTGAAAAGTGCGCGAAATGATTTCCCGCCGGCGCTTTCAGGGAGGGAGGGAGGGCGGGAGTGATGGACGGATGACGACAGTTACCCAAAAGCACCCTGGCCCCTTTTTTTTTTACCCAGAAGGCATTTGCGGCTCCACCCAGAATTCCAATGGGCGGCGGGGACTCCGGGAACTGTGGGATAGCTGCCCTCAGTGCACCGCTTCCAATGTCGACGCTTTCCCCGTTAGTGTGGACTCACAAAGTCGAATTACTGTCCTTAGTGTGGACACACACGTTCGACTTTGCAATATCGATTCCAAATATTCGATTTAAGTAAAATCGAACTACTCTCGTAGTGTAGACAAGGCCTCAGATCCCACCCTATCTAGTGTCCCATCACAGGCCAGTGGGCATATTTATTGCTAATAGTCAAAGATCAATTAATTGCCAAAATTAGGCTATCCCATCATACCATCCCCTCCATAAACTTATCAAAATATGCCTTTTACTCTCCTTGGAAGGCTATTCCAGAACTTCACTCCTCAGTTGGTTAGAAACTTTCATCTAATTTCAAGTCTAAACTTCTTGATGGCCAGTTTATATCCATTTGTTCTTGTGTCCACATTGGTATTGAGCTTAAATAATTCCTCTCCCTCTCTGGTATTTACCCCTCTGATATATTTACAGAGAGCAATCATATCTCCCCTCAGCCTTCTTTTGGTTAGATTAAACAAGCCAAGCTCTTTGAGTATCCTTTCATAAGATAGGTTTTCCATTCCTCGGATCATCCTAGTTGCCCTTCTCTGTACCTGTTCCAGTTTGAATTCATCCTTCCTAAACATGGGAGACCAGAACTGCACAGAATATTCTAGATGAGGTCTCACCAGTGCCTTGTATAATGGTACTAACACCTCCTTATCTCTACTGGAAGTGCCTCACCTGATGCAT
The DNA here is from genome assembly GCF_013100865.1 of Trachemys scripta elegans. Taxonomy (NCBI): domain Eukaryota; kingdom Metazoa; phylum Chordata; order Testudines; family Emydidae; genus Trachemys; species Trachemys scripta. The sequence continues at coordinate 219,417,302 of NC_048298.1, forward strand.
CCCAAGACTGCATTAGCTTTTTTCACAGCCATATCACACTGGCGGCTCATAGTCATCCTGTGATCAACCAATACCCCGAGTCCTTCTCCTCCTCTGTTACTTCCAAGTGATGAGTCCACAGCATATAACAAAAAATCTTGTTATTAATCCCTAAATGCATGACCTTGACTTTTCAGTATTAAATTTCATCCTATTACTATTACTCCAGTTTACAAGGTCATCCAGATCTTCCTCTAGGATATCCCGGTCCTTCTCTGTATTGGCAATACCTTCCAGCTTTGTGTCATCCGCAAACGTTATTAGCACATTCCCACTTTTTGTGCCAAGGTCAGTAATAAAAAGATTAAATAAGATTGGTCCCAAAACCGATCCCTGAGGAACTCCACTAGTAACTTCCTTCCAGCCTGACAGTTCACCTTTCAGTATGACCCGTTGTAGTCTCCCCTTTAACCAGTTCCTTATCCACCTTTCAATTTTCATATTGATCCCCATCTTTTCCAATTCAGCTAATAATTCCCCATTTGGAACGGTATCAAATGCCTTACTGAAATTGAGGTAAATTAGATCCACTGCATTTCCTTTGTCTAAAAAATTGGTTACCTTCTCAAAGAAGGAGATCAGGTTGGTTTGGCACAATCTACCTTTTGTAAAACCATGTTATATTTTGTCCCAATTACCACTGACCTCAATGTCCTTAACTACTTTCTCCTTCAATTTTTTTTCCAAGACCTTGCATACTACAGACTTCAAACTAACAGGCCTGTAGTTACCCGGATCAATTTTTCTCCTTTCTTAAAAATAGGAACTACATTAGCAATTCTCCAGTCATACAGTGCAACCCCTGAGTGTACAGATTCATTAAAAAATGTTGTTAATGGGCTTGCAATTTCACTAAAACAAGTTTATAGTCTTATCTTACCAACACCAGCTTATAATTCTTTTTAGTTCCAAGAAAAGTAAATTCTGCCATGCTAATTGAAGCAAAATCTTACGAAACAAGACATTTTGCAGGATTTCCTTTCCCTGTTTTACAAAGCCAAAATAATGTATCTTGAAATTTGAAGTCTGAAAATAACCAGGGGCCCACTGTCTTCTCTAGTAGTGAAGCAGGGAGCAGTAGAGAGCAGGAAGGAATTTTCCCATCAGTTGTATATATTGCACAATAACCTTTATACAATTAAAAGTGGTGCTGATGAGGGTGGGAGGGGAACATATGAGAGCCCACTGTCCTGTGAACAGAGTGCCTTGTTATGTGGACCATTGGTCAGCTATGTTTGATAAACTCTATGGGTCCTTTAATACTAGCCTGTGTTTATCTTTCTCCCCAAAGTATCCTACACTACTTTACAAATGTTGTGTAAAAAGGAATCATTTCACATACCACTGAAGAGAAGCCCCCTGGGTTGGCCAGAGGCAGCTGTTTAACAGAGCATGGCAGGTGATTTAGAATTGTAAGGGAAGAGGAATACCATAACCGAATGAAACTGCAATGGGGATATAGGTAAGCAGACTGTTAATACTGTAATTTGGGAGAGATCGCAGGGCTATCACCCTTTACTGTTGCAAACAATAACAACAACCTGGTATGTGGGGTTAAAGCATTACAGATTGTCAGAACCTTGGTTTTATGTATCTCCTGAAAGAAGTTACATACAGCAAATTCAGAGCAGAAACACAGCCTGTGAATAAGACCCAGAGGATGCATCGTCATAAGGAAAAGAGCATATTACCACAAGTTAGCTAACGTGCGGAAACTAAAACTAGGTAAAATTCTAGTGAACATAAGCCATTTTCACACATCAATAGGTCTAGATAAGGTCTATGGGGGAGCCTAGGATTCACCTTGACCTGCTAATCTGTGTTAGGAAAAAGCGCACCTTTCTTTTCCTAGTAAAGAGACAGATTGTCTGGTCACCTCACATGTACTTGCTAGGTCTGGAATATGGAAGTCATACTTAGAAGAACATTGCACTGGGCATCATGGCACGGCGTCTAACAGGCCCCTCTGATTTACAAGACGCACCTGTCCTCAGGACTGCACTTGTCAGCCACGACAGTGTACTCATGAAGGTAGTCCATCAAATCAGCAGCCCCGTGAACAGAATGTTCTGACTCACTTGTAAAGCATGTCATGCCATCTTAAATATTTAATGCTACTTTTGTATGTAAATGAACTGAACAATTATAGAACTGCTCCCACACACCTAACGGCAAATTCTCCAAAACAAAATTGTTTTAGTGGCTCTGCAGTTTGCATGTCAGTTTGTAAAAGACTAAAATACCTAATTGGCAAAAGGAATCAATAATTGTAAAGCATGGTGTCAGGAATAAGAAAAAGATTAATTATTGGTGGTCCTTGCTTAGGGTGAATTAACAAGCCCAATGAGTGTGGTTCAAGCAATTAATAAAACAACCAGCCATAAGATTTACATTACTGTTTAAAGGCCAGTCTATTTCAATGAAGTAGTATATTCATTAGGAAAAGAAAACTTCAGGAGAAACCCATGTAGAATATACTACTCCTACATGATTATGTGAACCTTCTAAGTAGTTATAACTTATAAAGAGGAGAAAATATGTTTGGACAGTCATGGATGTGCCCTACTACTCCATGAATATTGAGTATTAATTGTTGTGTTGTCCTACTCCTGAAGACTATAGAAGACTATAGAGCATTAGAGGGAACAAACGTGCAGTGCCATTTATTTCCATCTACATATTTAATTCATAATGTATTGCAAGAGAGGAAAAATGTTAATAAATATTTGCTCCATGTCTATTGAAAATCAGAGTGCAGTGATATACCTGGTGAGTATATGGGCTGAATTTTCAGGTGGTGTAAACTGACACGGCTCAAGTGATTATATTGGATAAATGCCCATTGGTGCCATGTGAGGCTATGGGCCTTGGAGTTGGAACAAAATCAAGAAATATGTCAAAATAACCTTTAACTTTGTCTACTGAACTTTGGAGGTCTATAATCATTATCAGGCCCCACCACCATCTATCCACATTAGAAAAAAATAGAAGTCAAATTGAACATATAAGTGAAATAAATGTTTCACAAGCTTTGGGTTACAATAAAAGGAACCATTTCTCAATTTCTCAGATTTCATGGACCATATGAAATATGGTTTCACTGAATTTTTGTCCATGACAAGATCTTTCCTGCATCATAAAGTCAATGGGAGTTTCTCCACTGATTAGGATGGGAGATGGATTCAGGTCTATATGGCCAAATAACCAGATAGGCTTCATTTAAATTATGGTATGGCAAAGTCAGAAACATTTAAAACAGTAAGTCCACTAAAAGAGGAACTTGAGTATTACCATTTCCCCAATGAATACGGTTTGTTTGATTCTTATAGGCAACTTTCAGGTGCAAATACCTATATGAATACTTGAAATATTCTTGCACAAGCATGTTTTCCAGTCATAAAATTTGCACCTGAAAGGACCGTTAGGATAAAATGGGTTTTGTGAGTGTAAATGTTAATTTTATTGCATGCTTAGATGTTTGTATCAATCCATTGAGTATGTAGGTTTTTGACCCTGCAAAGTGCAGGCATTCATAAGTTCTTCCACAATTTTGTGTATAAAATAAGTGAAAGCTGAGGGTTAAAAATCAAGCATTAAATGTTTAAGAGAAACCCACATTAATGTTGTTGGTCTTTTGATTCCACATAACTTCATTACCTGAAATTTTGGGGAAGGTTAAAATACAATTAGGTGGAAGAATAATAAACAATATGTGCTGATGTTCCTACTTTAGCAACATGACTGTATTGTAATGAAGATATCTCAAGCTATATTCAGATGCATCTTTTTGGCATTATCTTGTGACATTCTGGGAGAATCTAAATTAGACTGTATGAATTAGATTTCTCAGAGTAGGTTGAATATTTTTTAAAATCTGTACATGCAGAGATAGAGAGCTAAAGCATTTGATCTATAAAAACTGATACATTTAAAACCAGTACCTCACAGTCTTTAATTGATACTGCAGGAAGTTAGCGATTATTATCATTAAATCTTACAATGTCTTCATTAAGGATTGTTGTACTTGGACTATAAATGAATTCCTAGAGACCCTCATGATTAAAATGCCTTGCTTAATCAATTAAATGCTGTTTACCATAATTCTTAGACTGCTTTATTTTGCTGCAGTAGTAGTTGGGAAACTTGATGAAGTGCAAATCTGAGAGATTTTCCTTCAATTATTACTTTTGTTTTTGGAACAATGGACATTTTCGATGCTTTTCCTGCCAGTTTAGTAGATTTGGACAATTTACTAATGTACAAAGTATCTCAGAAAATACTGCTTGATATTTCATATTGTAGGTCAATAATGATGGGCCGAAGTGAAAGCCATAGACCTGAACCCCTCTAGACTCTGGGTGAACTTTGAGACTCAGAACAATCTCCGTTGACCAGTTTTTCTCAGACCTTTATATAACTAGCAAAGCACTGATATTTTCTTAGGGTACATTATTCAGTTTTCTGTAGAACCGTATAAAGATTTTTTCCCCTCACTCATTCTCAAAGGTCAATTTGCTGTAAACCTCAGATATGTATTTTCTCACCAAACACAGGAGGAACACAGAATTTCGGTCACATTTCTTCGATGCTACAGCCATTAAATATACCATAAATCAAGTATACTCATGATCATCTGAGGAGTCTGACATTGTTATTCACAGTCACATTCCTAATACATAGATGCAGGCTTCAGAGAGGAGGACAAGTAAAAAAGACTCATGCTGTTCAGGCCCAAAATCCTGGAGTAATATCTTTAGCCATTTCCCTTGGGAATCATGAGTAGATTCCATAGCTCATTAAATATGGTATCAAGTTTTAATGTCTCTCTTTCCTTACAAAGCTCTCTGCAATTGTACCTCTGCCCTTGGCCAGATTCTCACCTGATATAAATTAGTATAGCTCCATTAAAGTCAATGGAATTATGCCAATTTACACCAACTGAAAATCTGACCTCTGGTTTCCATATAACCCCAGCTCCGCAATGCTGGTCTACTGACAATGGCAGTTTTTATGCCCCATGTGTCTCTTTCACTCATTCCCATCTCCACTTATTTTCTCATTCCCCCTTATTCCCTCTTCCTTGTTCTAGTCTGCCAAACCACCACCCTTCCTTCGCCCAAACCTGGCATTAATCACATTCTCCTTCATCCCACTTTTACAGTATTCATAGGAAATGAGTTTACAAATAATAGATTTAAAAAAAAAAGGGGGAATCTCCACCTCAATTTCTGTTGAAGACAATTAGGGTTTCAGGGCAGGGAGGGACTTTTTTATTTTAGTGTAATGCATATTTTCAATGCTAAACCAATACATAATATAAGTTTATTTTCATAGTGAGAGTCATATAAATTATCAGGTACTTCACACTGCTGCCACAGGAGAAAGCTTTTACTGGGCCCTAACCAGTAAAAGAATCTCCAAAGTATGAATATTTAGAACTGGAAATTTGAGCCATTTCTTACATAAAATAAATTTCAGGCAGTACCAATCTTTCCTTACAACTAAACAATGTTAAAGTTACTATTTTCACTCTGTAGGAATAAATATATCACACTTCTGGGCTATTTTATGCTGAACTTTCTTACAAAAATTCATAATCCACAGCTGTTGTGACATGTTCTCATAGTTAAAAGTGGAATGTGAAATTTCCCCTGGTTGAGGCAAATAGGAAGTGATAGCATATGGAGTGACAAGCTTGCATTATCTGCTAATAATAATACCGCAGGTAGATCATTCATCCCTAAATGTATTTACTGTTGAAAAGATAAACTTACTAAAGAAGTAACTTGATAAATAATCAAAATAATTAATATATATATTCATATTGCAATTATAACATTAATCTCGGTTACAATGTGGTCTACTTGGGGTTTTATGTTTTGGAAAAATAATGAAGGCTAGTTGATGTAAAATTATGATGTAGTAATTTCTTCACATATTTTTTATATCTACAAGAGTGTGAGAGACCAGTGACTATGATTCACTCTAGTTTTATGCAAGTGTAATTTAACTGAAATCAATGAAATCGCCAGTGCAAAACTGGAGCAAGACAGCACTGTTTCTGGCTCAGTGTGTATGAGCACCATTTATATTTCTGAGATGTTATGTTAAACTTTCTACTGGTGAAATCAGATTGGTCTGAGAATTCCAGGTCAAATTCACAGCTGGTGTAAATCAACATAATGCCACTGAAGCCAATGGAGCAATGCTGATTTGCATCAGCTGAGAATGGCCCTCCATTTTTTGCAAGAGTCAGCTAGAACCTAATCTGTTGCCTACAAAAGTAGAAAAGAGAGAAAATACGCTAATTCAATTAGAGCTTGCAAGCTGCAGGTTTCAAGGTCATTCTTGATATCAGCTTTATCATTTTCATATCCCAAATATTGAGAAGTGTTAATTATCCATACCTGCTGGATGAGATGAAGCAAACCTGATTTGTACTAAAGCCGTTATCACAGTTTTATAGTCTAGTGAATGAACATGCCATTGCTGGCACCACTGAGCTCTGCTATATTGAGGATGAAATGAGCACCAACCCCTCAGTGTGGATGGCACACAGTACATTCAGTAATAATAAAAGTAATGAACTGAACTACCTCACACCATTACCTTGAATGGGATTTATTCTTTGTCCTCCCTCACTACTTTTTGGTAATTGCTTGGGCAAGAAGGAACATGCTTAACATGTGCAGTTATATTCAGTATCTTGCTGATGAGACTAAAATTTACTGTAACCCCCTTTGGGGTTCGGAAAGCATGGCCCTTTAAATCTTTTTTCCTGAGGGGGGAAGTGCTGATTGTTCCAGAAGGAGGAAGTGCTGTTGGGGGGAGTGGGAGCAGAGAGAGAGGGGAAAGCCACAGAGGTGTGTGTCTGGAGCTCCAGATAGAAGGTCTGCAGCAAGCAGGCCCTCACAGTGTGAAGCAGCCAACAACCTGCCTGAAGCCTGGGAAGAATAGCGAGGCCAATCGGGGACATCCCAGGACAGGAGCCAGGAGGAGCACTGTGCCAGGGAGAAATAGCCTGAGAAGGACAGAGCGGAGCTGGACCTAGTATCACTGCTGCCCAGAGCTGCATGGGGCTGTGAGTAGTAGGGCTTGTGACTTTGCATTGGGAATAAGGAGGGAGGCTGTTAGCTAATTAAGTGGGAGGTGGTCACTCTGTGTGGCTTTGCAGAGAGCGGCAGAAGAGGGCACCGGAAGGGTTTGTTGGGGAAAGTTTACTGGCGTTGAAGACAACCAGGAGCATCCAAGACTCACCACGGGACTGGAACTTTGCCCAGGACTCTGCTACATATTGCTCGGTGCCTGCCCTTTCAGACTGTGGTACCACTGGGCCTGTGGGGCCTTGTGTTGAATGCAACCCTGTTTTACTGCTCCCGCTATATTTGCCCCTGTTGTTTTCCCCCTCTCATCTCTCTGTGAATAAATATTTCCCTTTTCTATATTTATTGTACTCTTCCGATGTGTGTGTGTTCACTCTGGGGGGTTTGGAATGGGTGCCCCGGGGAGGAAGAGACTTTCCCTGCTGCATGCCTGCGAGCACCTTCTCTTGGCCAGAGCTGCCTGCAGAGCAGATTCCATCTTGGCCAGGAGGGCGCTAACCTTACATTAACATGGGAGCTATCGCTTTAGAACCTGCAGCTTTAGGCGGGCTGATCTCAGCCTACAGATCGATACCACCGCCCTTAACTTCTCTTTTGGACATGAGTCATTGTCACCCAGAATCAAGACTACATGTTTGCACACCTTATTTAGGGCCAGATTATGCCAGTCTTACTTATACTGAACATTATCCAAAGCCATAGGCACCGAATTCCCCTCTGTCCGGTTGGTGCTCAACCCCCCCCCGCCCCGCCGCTGGCCTCCTCCTGCCCTGCCTCATCCTGCTCCTGCATCGCCTCTTCTCGCCCCTGCACCACCCTCGCCCCACCCCCATTCCACTCCTTCCCCAAAGTCCCCAGTAAGAGGGGGACTTGAACCAGGGGTTTCACACATCCTGGGTAAGCACCCTAACCACTAGACTAAAGGTTACAATTGAGGGCTTTTCTCCACCCTAAAGCTATTTTGTTTCAAGGCCCACATGTGACTTAGGTGGCTGAATGCGTATCTTCCCCGGTTCATGAACAGAGATAGTACCTCCCCATAACCTGGACTTAGGTGCCTATCTCCATGGAAAGGCCAAAGCTTAGGATACACCCCTCTCATTAGTGTCTCCCACTGGTTAGCTTCGGCAGCTCCCCACCTAATGTGCTGGCTTTGTGGATCATATCCTTAGGTGCCTCTCTCTCCCCATTCATTGTATAAGAACTTAGGCACCTAACGCAAGCTTTGTGGATGTTCCTGTGTTGTTCCTGTGATTTTTCTAGGTACCTGAAAGTTGGGCACCGTGATGCTCGGTGTTGCAACATGTAAGTCTTTTTGTGGGTCCCACCCATAGCTCCTTCAGGGGAAAAAATGGGGAACGACACCCTGCTATATCTGGACCCTGGAGGGAAGGAGATAGAGACACAGGAGGAGCTGATTTGAACCACAGCCATCTATTGTGGTAGGTTTATTGTTCTGGCAACAAAACAGAAGTGAAACAAAAATGAGGCTCTGCACTAAGTACAGACTGCCCAACTGTTTAAAGGGGTAGGACATCACTATCCTCCACCTACTTTAAAATGTTTTCCAAACACACACACACACACACACACACACACTATCTTTTACATGGCTAACATAAAACATTATATAACCAAGCTAAAAGTTGCTGGTGGACTACTGCAGACTTTCAAGTTGCAAGGGATTATTTTGCCCTAGAATAGCAAGTCACTAGCTAAACAATTTATAAGTTCAGTCACATCACTTGCTTTCACACTCTCTTGGGATAACCTGGTGATGGTGGTGTGGCATTGTCCTGAACAGGGGGAAAAGTTGCTGGTAAGGAATCAGTTGGATCTAGTAAGGAATCAACTAAATCTTGTACCAAAGTTTCTTCCAACAAGTCATCTAAATTAGGAGTTGTAACAGAAAACGGTATGATTGGAGGAACAGAAAATCCTGCTGGAACATCCCCGGACTCTGGAACATGTCAAGGCTGCAACTGGTCCATATGTCATATCCATAAAGTACCTTCAGACAGTTTTACCATAAGCAAAACAGGGCCTGTGCATTTTACAAGTTTTCCAGGTATCCATTGCACTCCACAACTGTAGTTGTGAGTTTATACTAAGCCTCCTACTTGAAAAAAAATGACAACAAAGCTCACATTGATCAAGTTGCATAGCTTGGGATTTGGCTACATGTGAAACAACATCTAGAAGAAGCAGATCCAAACAGGTATGCAAAGATTACTTCAAAAAAAGAGTTGCAAGTTCCTGGGTAGTAGCATGTGGATGAATTCCTAGAGACAAGCAGGAAAGTGTCCAATTTCTGGTGATGACGCAAAATAAACTTGTCAGCTCATGGCATATAAATGTCTGTATAAAGCTTTCCGCTAGTCTGTTTATAGGAGGATTGTATGGAGTGAAAGGCACGTGCTGAATTCCTTTTGAAATTAGGAAATTCTTCTAAACAGACTTAAGGTCCAGTGTTACTCACCAACTGTAATGGTAGACCAAATTGGCTAAACACAGTACAAAGATGTCCAACGGTCTTGGTAGCTGTAGTAGAAGTCATTCTAAAAACTTCTAGCCATTTCAAATGGGTATGAGCTATGACCAAAAACATATAACCTTCTAATGGTCCAGCAAAGTCCATGTAAGTGTCCAAGGAATCTGAGGACACAACCAAGTGGTAGATGAGCTAGACCAGGATCATGTTGAATTTGCTAACACATAATACAGCATTTTGCCTTCCTCTTTGTCAGTTCCTGGCCACCAGACATGACTCCGGACTATGGCCTTCATCCGTACAATGCCAAAATGACCTTAATGAAGAGCTTCCTAAACCTGAGAATGAATTGATTTCAGAACGATCACTCACATTCCCCACATGGTGCAACCTTGAATCACAAATAATGCATGTTGCTGTGACACAAACTGTAAATGGGAATTCTTATGATCCAACACTGTACCTGTAGTACCATTCCTTTCACAAAAGAAAGCACATCATCCCTAGTGGTTTCTTTGTTGATGTCAGTGTTAGTGATGTGTAACCTTCTATCAAATAGAAATAAAACACATCATCCAAAGTTTATTTGGGTTGACAGGAGTTTGGGCATGGCAGGTACGACAGCCCATCAGCATTGCCATACTGAGTCCCTTTACGGAATTGAATAGTATTGTACAATAGAATTGTAACAGTGAATGTAAAAGTGCCAATACTATTGTCAGATTAGGCAGAAATTTACCATGGTAGTCAGGCTGTTCTAAGAATGAAGGCAACTATGACACATACTCTGGTGGTGGCACTTGAAGAACTGCCTTCTCTTTCTTGGGCAATTTCCTTAAGCCCATGGCATCCATTACATAGCCAACTTATTCAACCGAAGGTTTGAAAAATTCGGATTTGTCAGCCCATGGTCTTCCAAACATTGTAAGACACTGTCCAAATTTTGAAGATAATTCTCTTGATCCTTTCCTGTAACAAAGATGTCATCTAAATAGCACTGAACACCGTTCAGTCTCTTCAGAATCTCATCCCTAGCTTTCTGGAACCGGGCTGGTGCCAATGTGATACTGAAAGGCTAAGTATCGTAACAAAATAAACTTTTTTGCATGTTGATTGTGAAGTATTTCCTAATTGCTGGATCAATCTCCATTTGTAGGTATGCCTTGAGCAAATCCAATTTACTGAAACACTCTCTTCCACTACCAGTAGCAAACAGTTCTTCAATATGAAGTAGCAGATATTGATCTGCATACAAAATTGGATTCAGTGTCATTTTGAAATCTCCACAAATTTGGATGGAGCCATCCTTTTTGATCACTAGTATGATGAATGTAGCCAACTGTGTGAAACTGGTGACAAGATTAAGAACATAAGAACATAACATAAGAATGGCCATACTGGCTCAGACCAAAGGTCCATCTAGCCCAGTATCCTGTCTACCGACAGTGGCCAATGCTAGGTGCCCCAGAGGGAGTGAACCCAACAGGCAATGATCAAGTGATCTCTCTCCTGCCACCCATCTCCACCCTCTGACAAACAGAGGCTAGGGACACCATTCCTTACCCATCCTGGCTAATATCCATTAACGAACTTAACCTCCATGAATTTATCCAGTTCTCTTTTAAATGCTGTTATAGTCCTAGCCTTCACAGCCTCCTCAGGCAAGGAGTTCCACAAGTTGACTGTGCGCTGTGTGAAGAAGAACTTCCTTATTTGTTTTAAACCTGCTGCCCATTAATTTCATTTGTTGGCCCCTAGTTCTTATATTATGGGTACAAGTAAATAATTTTCCTTATTTACTTTCTGTACATCACTTATGATTTTATATACCTCTATCATATCCCCCCTTAGTCTCCTCTTTTCCAAGCTGAAAAGTCCTAGCCTCTTTAATCTCTCCTCATATGGGACCCATTCCAAACCCCTAATCATTTTAGTTGCCCTTCTCTGAACCTTTTCTAATGCCAGTATATCTTTTTTGAGATGAGGAGACCACATCTGTATGCAGTATTCAAGATGTGGGTGTACCATAGATTTATATAAGGGCAATAATATATTCTCAGTCTTATTCTCTATTCCCTTTTTAATGATTCCTAACATCCTGTTTGCTTTTTTGACCGCCTCTGCACACTGCGTGGATGACTTCAGCAAACTATCCATGATGACTCAAAGATCTTTTTCCTGATTTGTTGTAGCTAAATTAGCCCCCATCATATTGTATGTATAGTTGGGGGGTTATTTCTTCCAATGTGCATTACTTTACATTTATCCACATTAAATTTCATTTGCCATTTTGTTACCCAATCACTTAGCTTTGTGAGATCTTTTTGAAGCTCTTCACAGTCTGCTTTGGTCTTAACTATCTTGAACAGTTTAGTATCATCTGCAAACTTTGCCACCTCGCTTTTTATCCCTTTCTCCAGATCATTTATGAATAAGTTGAATAGGATTGGTCCTAGGACTGACCCTTGGGGGATACCACTAGTTACCCCTCTCCATTCTGAAAATTTACCATTAATTCCTACCCTTTGTTCCCTGTCTTTTAACCAGTTCTCAATCCATGAAAGGACCTTCCCTCTTATCCCATGACAACTTAATTTACATAAGAGCCTTTGGTGAGGGACCTTGTCAAAGGCTTTCTGGAAATCTAAGTACACTATGTCCACTGGATCCCCCTTGTCCACATGTTTGTTGACCCCTTCAAAGAACTCTAATAGATTAGTAAGACACGATTTCCCTTTACAGAAACCATGTTGACTTTTGCCCAACAATTTATGTTCTTCTTTGTGTCTGACAGTTTTATTCTGTACTACCATTTCAACTAATTTGCCCAGTACTGACGTTAGACTTACTGGTCTGTAATTGCCGGGATCACCTCTAGAGCCCTTTTTAAATATTGGCATTATATTAGCTATCTTCCAGTCATTGGGTACAGAAGCCAATTTAAAGGACACGTTACAAACCATAGTTAATAGTTCCGCGCTAAATGGTCACATTTAGTGTTCACTATATCGTCCAAATCAGCCTCCACCAGAAGCATAGTTGGAGATGACAGGTCACACAACAGTCAATATTCTTCAGACCCATCACTGTCAGCAAGGTTGAAACTTGTCTGAAATGGAGTTGCAAGCTACATATCGCTCAAAACACTCAAGGTACACCACCCATGATTTGCAATTTTCATCAAATTCACCAATATTGCTCACAAAAGTTGCTATTTTACCTATCTCCTGTTACCTTCACACCCTCCTGGACATCTTTTGTTCCTCGGGGAAAGTTTTTAGGTTTTACTGTGCACTGTCTGCACTTAATTTCCTTCTCCTGGCTGGGTGTTTATGCTGCTGAAACAGCCAAAGGAGAACTTGGGCTCCCTCAGCTGGGTGAAGACCATCAGTACAGGCTAAAGGCTAGCGCTATTTTCTAGCTTGCCAAGATGGCTGCTTTCTCACCCCTCTGTCTCTCAGGAGCTCAGCTGCAGATCTGGCAATCACCTCCTACTCTGTATTGCATTTAATTGTCTACTCCGCCTTCTCTTGTTGTCTGGCTCACAATCCAGCAAAAACTGCAAAACCAGCAGTCTGCTACCTTTTGTTTCTAGGGAGATTCTGTCTTTTATTATTATTTGCTTACTTTTTCATCTCCTTGTTAGGGCATTGGGAGCATTGGACACTTGTGGGATATAAATTCCTCAACACCAGTGTTATATCTGAAACCAGCTTAGAAGGAGATAGAGACATGGGGGGGCTGATTTAAAGCACAGCCAACTGCTGTGGTATCTTTCTTGTTCTGACAGCAAAACAGAAACTAAACAAAAGTGAGGCTCTGCTCTGAGTACAACCAGTCCAACCGTTTAAAGGAGCAGGACATCACACATCCAGAGCCTCTCCACAAATGGGAACCAGCATCTCTCAATTGAATAAATGCCTCTGTTAGCAAGGCTCATAATAAGGATCTTGAAATAAATCTTGCTGAGACTGGGATCAGTCTCATACACTATTCATACCCTATGGATGGTTGAAGCATCTGGGATGAACCAAGTAGAGTTCAATGGTTTGGGTGATAATAGGCAAATGTCCCTTGTCCTTTCCAGCACACTTGTCAGTCACTACCCCACACATCAGGTAATTTACCAAAGCAAGACACAAACTGCCTTTTCACTTTGTGTTCTTAGCAGATTGGCTGACAAACTCTATAAACCACTGGGCCAATATGGATACCATATTGACTCTCTGCTGGAACCTTTTAAAACCAAAATTAACACAAAATGTCCCTATGAACAATTTGTATTACTGGTATTTGTCCTTTTTATAAGGTCCACAGGACTGATAAGGTGCTCAGAAAACTTAGAGTGCCGTCGGTACATGTCTCTGTTTTGCCTTCTTCCACAGACTTGCTTCAGCTTCAGAGCACCCTGTAAATAAACTCTTCAAGGATTAAAGTTAAAATCATTTCACACAAGATTACTCTGAGCAGGTTATCTTCTCACTCTGCTCCAAATAAATTCAACACATGCTTTATATCCATTTCCTGGGGTTTGGATTTGCCCCTAGGTCCTCCTGACCAGAGGATTACACACACCTCTCTGACATCCTGGGGAAGGTAAAGCCCCACGTTTCACAATGAGTCAGCAGAACTTGATGTCTTTCTACTTCCAACTAAAGGAGTTGGATCAACAGAAGAGCCCTGCATATAGAACCATATATCCTGCTGAACTGCTAAAGGTATGCAGATTAAGGACCCAGTTGTGCTCCCACTGTAGTCCCTGGAGAAACTCCCACTCATTAGATTAGAAGCAGAATCAAGTCCTCTATCTCTAACTACATCAGCAAAGGCAGCAGTTCCTCTGAGAGCAGTGTGGACATTAAAATGCAAAATACTGTGTGAAAAGAAAATATCACCTGTGGCAGGTTGCCAGCTGTGGGCAGTGAAAACTGGCTGCTGAAATTATTGCTTGAGAAGCATTCAGTTTGGTGAAATTGATGATGCTTACTCTTCATGATTTGACAGCCAAGTTGAAGGGAGTATTTATTTTAGATTATTTAGAAATGTACCGACCTGGGTGCAGGTACAAAACACTGAGCAATAAAATATAGCAATTAGGACCAAAGCATGAAATCCTCCTGGGCCCACAGTGTCTGAATAACACTTGATTGTATTACCAGTATTTAAAATACTTTTAAGCCAATGTTATTTCTGATAACAGAACCAATCAATGTAATCTGAGCTTTGTCGCTAATAAAATGTTTGAAAAATCACCAAAAGAATAGCTTACAGCACAAATTAGCAGAATTATAGAATTTAAATGGCAGACCTCATGCATTCCAGGTTTTGTGAGGCTTTCAAATTTGAAGCCGCTGACAGAAGCCTGAATTTCAGAAAGTGCTGAGTGTTGACCTCTGAAAATCAGGCCCTCTAAAGTGTCTCAAAAAAAACCCCCACAACCGAGCAACCCAAAATCACTAATCACTTTCAAAACTCTTGGCCAACATTTTTTTCCAACTAAAGGAAAGAAATCTGTATTAGGGATACAAGAAAATGCAAAAGCTAGGCTGGCATAAAGAGATGCCCTATAAGAAGATGCTATGTTTGTTTATTTGTTTAGCATTTCACTATCCCACTCTCTGCTCCATTTTCAAAAAGCAGAACACATACCCAGTAGTGATAGACTTAGAACCCTTAGGTGCCTAAATCTCAGAATCAGGCCCCATTGGGGTTCACAAAACCCTGCTTAGCTGCTACTGAATCCTTTAAGCTCAGTGTCTAAACTTTTGCAGTAAAAGTTTCCTTAGGCACCTATGTTTCTGCCTTATACATGCACACTGCAGCTCACTCTAAGCTTCTGAATACGTAAGCCCTAGAGCATTGGTTCTCAATCCACATGCGGCCCAATTAGCACATGCTGTGTGCTAAAGGCCGCGGGTCTGGGTCCGGCTGCCCTGCCACGTGGTGGGCTCTGGGCTCCCGCCTACCCTGCCTCAGCGGACTGCGGGCTGCCAGCTGCCACCCAGCCCCACACAGCAGGCTCGGGTTCCGGGCTGCCGGCTGCTGCCTGGCCCCGCACAGCGGGTTTGGGGTCCAGGGTCGGGCTGCGGGGTGATGGGGTCTGGCTGCGGGGTCCCAGCTGCTACCCAGCCTTTCACAGCAGGATTGGGGTCTCTGCACAGAATGCCCCAGGCCTGACGTTCTGCTCCTGTCCCCACTTTATGGAGGGGTCTCTGGGAAGAGGGCGCTGGACATAGGGGTTTGTGTGTGGGGGGGGTTAGGTAGGGGGCACTGTGGTTCTCAACCTGCGGCCGACATAACAGTTTGTGGGCCGCATATGCGGTCCACAGTGATAAATTGGTTGAGAACCACTGCCGTAGACCAATACGTGAACCAGGGAAAAATAGGCATTCCTCTACCTAATTCACCTGCAGGTCCCAATCCAGCAGGTGAACTCTGAGCCTGCTTGCCAGTTTGGGCTCTTATAGACAAGTTCACACAAAACAGACTGGGGTGGGGAGGAGAAACTCTCTCAAAACTTTTAGTCCAGTGGTCAGGTACTGACCTGGGATGTGGGAGACCACCAGTTCAAGTCCTCCTTCCTCTGCCTGAAGGGGAGATGGGATTGGACTATGTCTCTGTCACCTCTCATTTGAGTGCTGTAACTACTGATCTCCAGGATATTTTGATGTGAGGCTCGCTCAGTCTCTCCTGTTGAAGTTGTTCCAAAGAGTCATTGGGCCAGGAAGAGAAAGAGCTTGGTGGTTAGAACACTTGCCTGGGAGGTAAGACCCAACCCAAGATTCAATTGAGCTGGCTCCATTGTTTCTTAATTATTTATCCACAGTAGAATACCTTCCACAGGAGAAAGCGAAGAGCTTCCCTCTCTCCCCTCCCACATCAAAATATCCTATAGCCCAGTGGATAGGCCATTCACCTGATAGATGGCAGAGCCCAGTTCAAATCCTTTTTCCCTTTCAGGCATGGGGTAGGGTAGGGTCTTGCACTGGGGGTTTCCCACATCCCAGGTGAGTACCCTAACCACTGGGCTAAAAGTTGTGAGGGAAGTCCATCTTCCTATCCTTCGGGCGGAAACAGCATAGGTGCCTACCCTCAAGAGGGTTTGCAGCTGAGAACTCCAAGCACAGCTAGTCACCTTCCTCTAGCTCAGGGGTTCCCAAACTTGGTTCGCGACTTATCATAGAATCATAGAATATCAGAGTTGGAAGGGACCTCAAGAGGTCATCTAGTCCAACCCCCTGCTCAAAGCAGGACCAATTCCCAGCTAAATCATCCCAGCCAGGGCTTTGTCAAGCCTGACCTTAAAAACCTCCAAGGAAGGAGACTCCACCACCTCCCTAGGTAACGCATTCCAGTGTTTCACCACCCTCCTAGTGAAATAGTTTTTCCTGATATCCAACCTGGACCTCCCCCACTGCAACTTGAGACCATTGCTCCTTGTTCTGTCATCTGCCACCACTGAGAACAGCCGAGCTCCATCCTCTTTGGAACCCCCCTTCAGGTAGTTGAAGGCTGCTATCAAATCCCCCCTCATTCTTCTCTTCTGGAGACTAAACAATCCCAGTTCTCTCAGCCTCTCCTCATAAGTCATGTGCTCCAGACCCCTAATCATTTTTGTTGCCCTCCGCTGGACTCTTTCCAATTTTTCCACATCCTTCTTGTAGTGTGGGGCCCAAAACTGGACACAGTATTCCAGATGAGGCCTCACCAATGTCGAATAAAGGGGAACGATCACGTTCCTCGATCTGCTGGCAATGCCCCTACTTATACAGCCCAAAATGCCGTTAGCCTTCTTGGCAACAAGAGCACACTGTTGACTCATATCCAGCTTCTCGTCCACTGTGACCCCTAGGTCCTTTTCAGCAGAACTGCTACCTAGCCATTCGGTCCCTAGTCTGTAGCAGTGCATGGGATTCTTCCGTCCTAAGTGCAGGACTCTGCACTTGTCCTTGTTGAACCTCATCAGGTTTTTTTCTGCCCAATCCTCTAATTTGTCTAGGTCCCTCTGTATCCGATCCCTACCCTCTAGTGTATCTACCATGCCTCCTAGTTTAGTGTCATCTGCAAACTTGCTGAGAGTGCAGTCCACACCATCCTCCAGATCATTAATAAAGATATTAAACAAAACCGGCCCCAGGACCGACCCTTGGGGCACTCCACTTGAAACCGGCTGCCAATTAGACATGGAGCCATTGATCACTACCCGATGAGCCCGACGATCTAGCCAGCTTTCTATCCACCTTACAGTCCATTCATCCAGCCCATACTTCTTTAACTTGGTGGCAAGAATACTGTGGGAGACCGTATCAAAAGCTTTGCTAAAGTCAAGAAATAACACATCCACTGCTTTCCCCTCATCCACAGAGCCAGTTATCTCATCATAGAAGGCAATTAGGTTAGTCAGGCACGACTTCCCCTTCGTGAATCCATGCTGACTGTTCCTGATCACTTTCCTCTCCTCTAAATGTTTCATAATTGATTCCTTGAGGACTTGTTCAGGGTAAGCCCCTGGAGGGCCGCGAGATGCTTTGTTTACCTGAGCGTCCACAGGTACGGCCGCTTGCAGCTCCCAGTGGCCGCGGTTCGCCATTCCCTAGCTTGAATTTAAGTTCTGAACCCTCTGAAAGGGCCAGGGTTTAGGACAGACCTCTTGCTTTGCCATCTCCAATTGGCAGGGAGCTACCTAGCATGCTGGCTTTTGTGAATCCCATTCTGAGGGGCTTATCTCTCCCCATTCCTTGTATAGGGAGCCTAGACACCGAACTCAGGCTTTGTGAATCCGTGTGATTTTTTTAGGTGCCTCTAAGCATCACCACAGCTAAGTTTCTTTATGAATCGAGCCCTGATGCTCAAGTTCTTTTGAGATTAGGCAAAAAAAATTTGCCAGTGTAGATTCTAAGATGAGAGTGGAGTTAGACAGAGACTGACAATCTCTACATTTGTTTTACATAACTCAAATTTTCCCCATGTCATTTATTTGGTCAGTCAGAAATTTGGCAAAATAAAAATAATAGCGTATAAAAAAATAATAAAAATAGTGAAGTATATATTAGCATCCTGTTTTTAGAATTCCATTTTACATTTATTATTTTATGACTGAGGTATTTTCAAGAATGTCTATTGCATTATGCCCAGGTTCAGTAGAGTGGTTCTGTCCGGCATCTTTTCAATATCAGGACCCTTTCTATATACTCATAAAATTCAGTCCATTCAGATCAGTTATTTCAGGACTATTTAACTCAATCATTTGTCGCCACCTCCTCTTCTCTAAAGCTGGAGGATGGATTTTGATGTTGGTGGTTTGTAGATGGGCTTTTGGTCCAAGTTTTTGGTTGGTTTTCCTACACCAAGCAGGCAGATCCAAGCAATCTTTGGTGATAAAGGCTTACTAAAGGGTCTGAAGAAATAAGTTAACTTTAACAAATATATTTAGTTTACAAGAAATGTTCTCCTAGACCACAGGGCTTCTAATATTTTGGGAGTGATTTAGTGCAGAAACAAGTAAGCTGTTTCTAAAAATCTACAACAAATCTCCCCACAAACCTAACTACAGTATCAATTATTTAATGCTTTCCACTTACTTGATTGATACAGTAATCAGAGTCCATAGCTTTCCAGAATTCCATGGGTGTGTAATTTTTCTGAATAATCACCTACCACAAAATTCTCTGTCCATGCTAAATGGAGCTGAAGTCATATAAAATAGATCAGACTAACCGGAGGGGATACTCCATCCTGTTTTCAAAAGTGGCCAGTCAGACAAAGCTTCACATCCCTCCTGGTTACTGCACAGTATTACCTTGTAAGATTTTGCTTTAAAGTAGGTGTTGAATGCACACGTACTAACTGACAAAATTTTACTGCATGGGGAAACTAAAATTCAGACTTTTTCTTGTCTCTACAATGAGATTTGAGTCAATTATCCTCATTACTATTATAGTCAATAGCTCTTCTCATCTCTTCAGGATCCCAACAGAGCAGGAACATCCCCTCCTGATAAATGCACAGTTTCAGTTGATATAAGTTTGAGGCTTCTATATTCTTGTATAAGAAAAGATTTTTTGGACAATGCCCTCTGCTAGACCAGGCTGACTAAACCCATATCATGAATAAACAAAAGCCACTGATTCACATAAAAAATACATTTTTTTCTGTCTTGTATTGCCTTAATGGTCAGCTGCTCTGCTGGGAAAAGCTGCTTCTGACATTTTAAGGTTCAAGAAAGAGCTAAAAGTTTCACCCCTGAGTTAATGCTCTATTCAGAAGCCTGGAATTCAGAAAGTACACTAGAAAGTAAGGTACATCGCTTGGGGGGTGTGAAAAATTCACACCCTGAGACACATCATTAAGCCAAGCTAAATCCCAGTGTAAACAGGAAGAATTCTTCCATTGACCTATCCATCTCCTCTCGGAAAGGTGGTTCTCGGAAAGAACCTCTGCCATCCCTGTAGTAAGTGTCTACACTACAGCATTGCTGTTATAGCATTTCTAATGTAGACATTAGACAACAAAGGACAAAAGGGTGGGTACCTAGATACAGTAGCTGGGATTTTCAATGAGCCTATGGAAATTAGATGAGTCCCTTGGAAATTCAGAGGAAATTGGGTGCCCAGCTTCCTTAGAGCCCTTTGAGAATTTCAGTTTAAAGCAATAGGTACCCTGTGAATATGGCTTATTCCTACAGAGAGATAGATGACTGAAACAGCCAACAGTCTCAAAGATACAAAAGACAAGGAAAACTAAAAGAAAATTTAGCTGTAAATGAATGAAATACAAAAAGACACTTTAGTACAGAGTTAAAGGAAAGGCTGAAATCCAGAGCTGGTGGCTTTAAAGAACAAATGCAGAGAGATCTTGATCGTTCAATGAGTAATTAATCAATGAAGAATAGAATCCAGAAGAAAAACATTAAAGATACTTACACAAGAGAAAGAAGCCAGCTAAGACAATACCCTCCATCATGATCATCACTGCAGCAGCAGAAAAAGAAACTGTGTAGTTATAATACCTCTTTAGTGTTGTTTCTGTTGGCTATAGTTAGAAGCCTTTTGATTTCTTGGACTATGTTTGCATTATTCAGATGTTATGTGGGGAAATGAACTAGCCTATATTTCTCTCTGAAAAGATGTACCAGTCTTGGGACTGCTATAAAAAGCAAACCTGACAATTGCAGTTGCCAACTGAGGAGACAATATCAGCTGCTTCTGGTTGCTAGAAAAGATTCATAGATTCATAGATTCTAGGACTGGAAGGGACCTCGAGAGGTCATCGAGTCCAGTCCCCTGCCTGCATGGCAGGACCAAATACTGTCTAGACCATCCCTGATAGACATTTATCTAACCTACTCTTAAATATCTCCAGAGATGGAGATTCCACAACCTCCCTAGGCAATTTATTCCAGTGTTTAACCACCCTGACAGTTAGGAACTTTTTTCTAATGTCCAACCTAGACCTCCCTTGCTGCAGTTTAAACCCATTGCTTCTTGTTCTATCCTTAGAGGCTAAGGTGAACAAGTTTTCTCCCTCCTCCTTATGACACCCTTTCTGGTAGTTACACCAGTATAAGACTGGATAACACCATCAACGTCAGTGTGTTAATCTGAATTTACACTACTGCCACTTAAATTAGAATCTGACCCATTGTTTTTCTAAACTTGGATCTTCTTCTGTGTTCCTAGAATTAGGATTCCATTGAATATTCTCTCTTCCATTTAATAGAAATTCTGCATGCACTGATCCATTTCCCAGTTCACTTGTACCTATCCTTCCCTTTATTAAATAAGAATTTGTCATACTGGTACTGCATGGTCTTGGTTTCTTCCTTTCTTACCTATATATGATGGCAGCATTATTGTACAAATTCATCAGCCTAGAGCACCGGCTCTTATCACCAGCAGAGCATTATACATTGCACTTGCTGAAGAATAAGGTGCATGAAAATAACTTCAGAATTCATGGGTAGGGAAATGAAACTCAGTTACAGGTACAGCCAAATGAAATATGACTCAGGTAAAGGGCTCGTTTTGTTACCTTTACTCACATTGAGTAATCCTTTCCTCCCTAAGTGATCCTGTTAATTTCATTGGCACTATATTGCAGTATAAGGTACCGCTCGACACAGGGGTGGTAGATTTGGAACCCAATTTCTTCTACCTGGACATAAATACAGAACCATGTACATTGAACAGGTGTATCAGCTGCCAGATCCCAGAACAACTCACATGTCAGATGAAACCAGTGCCATAGTTTGAAAAGCCTTTGATCCTCAATTCTCAACCAGGGGTACATGTACCCCTGGGGGTACACAGAGGTCTTGCAGGGGATACATCAACTCATCTGGATATTTGCCAAGTTTTACAACAGGCTACATAAAAAGCACTAGCAAAGTCAGTACAAACTAAAATTTCATACAGACAATGACTTGTTCATACTGCTCTATATACTGTACACTGAAATGTAAGTACAGTATTTATATTCCAATTGATTTATTTTACAATTATATGGTAAAAATGTGAAAATAAGCAATTTTTCAGTAATAGTGTGGCTGTGACACTTTTGTATTTTTATGTCTGATTTTGTAAGGAAGCAGTTTTTAAGTGATGTGAAACTTGGGGGTACACAAGACAAATCAGACTCCTGGAAAGGATACAATAGTCTGGAAAAGTTGAGAGCCACTGTTATATACAACAAGCGCTACAATGGCAGAGCTGCAGTGCTGCAGCTAAGCCGCTGTAGCATAGCCACTTGCTACAGTGACAGAAGGGGTTATTCTGTCACTGTTGTTAATCCATTTGAGGTTTAGGTTGGCTTATCTACATCTCTGTCTCAGTGACATAGCTCATAAGAAGAACATAAGAACGGCCATACTGGGTCAGACCAAAGGTCCATCAAGCCCAGTATCCTGTCCTCTAACAGTGGCCAATGTCAGGTGCCCCAAAGGGAATGAACAGACAGGTTATCATCAAGTGATCCATGCCCTGTCACCCAATTTCAGCTTCTGGCAAACGGAGGTTAGGGACACCATTCCTGCCCATCCTGGCTAATAGCCATTGATGGACCTATCTTCCATGAATCTATCTAGCTCTCTTTTGAACCCTGTTATAGTATTGGCCTTCACAACACCCTCTGGCAAGAAGTTCCAGAGGTTGACAGTGCATTGCTTGAAAAAATACTTTCTTGTGTTTGATTTAAAGCTGCTACCTATTAATTTCATTTGGTGGCCCCTTGTTCTTGTATTTTGAGGAGTACATAACACTTCCTTATTTACTTTCTCTATAACACTCATGATTTTATAGACCTTTATCATACCCCCCCTTAGTCACTTCTTTTCCAAGCTGAAAAGTCCCTGTCTTATTAATCTCTCCTCATACAGAAGCCGTTCTATATCCCTAATCATTTTTGTTGCCCTTTTCTGAACCTTTTCCAATTCCAATATATCTTTTTTGAGATGGGGCGACCACATCTGCACTCAGTATTCAAGGTGTGGGCATACCATGGATTTATTTACAGGCAATATGATATTTTTTGTCTTATTATCTATTCCTTTCTTGATTATTCCCAACATTCTGTTCGCTTTTTTTGACTGATGCTGCACATTGAGTGGATGATTTCAGAGAAATCTCAGTCTTAGGTGTAGACCAGGCTTAGGTGTAGACCAGGTGAAGACCAGGTTTCACAATGAGGAGAGGTTTTGTTTCTTTGTTTTGTTTTTTTCTCTCTCTCCATTAAAAAAAAATCTCATTTGTTCCATTAGATTTTTTGTAATGTAATGAATGAAGAGGAAAATAGAGGAGACTTGAAAGTGAAGAATTTCCATTTGAGAAAAAAGTCTCAGGTTAGCATAGAAGAACTGCAAGCTTCAGAACTGAATTACCTTCAGTAAAACCTTCTAAAACAGAATAAAATCATCCCCTCATACAGCTGAAGTAGCAGTTTACTGTTCTGATCAGATAGCATATGCAGTGCTCTATGATTGTTGTGTGTGAGAAAGGCAGACTAAACAGCCTTATACAAAAGCCAATAATCACTTAACTCCCAGGACACTTGGCATGGCATGTTTAGATGGGTTGTGTTTTTAAAAAAGGTTTACTGCAGAAGCACAAAAAATTACCACCTCAAATATAAGCAACAACAAACAGGCTTAAATTTCACACATCAGGAAGCTTGTAACAATGTTCAGTTCTGCTCTGAGGTACGGAGTCTTTACGTCTGAAAATATTAGGCAATATTAAGGGACCTCTGGGACACCAGGATTAAAACACATTAGATTTCACAGGACAGTTGGTGCACAAAATTATCCCTCTCTCCTTTTCTTATAATTGTTAGAGGGTTTTTAATATTTTGCATTGACATGTTTTTAGCTCCAGCAGAGAAAATCTTATTAGCTTATGTCTCACCAGGCATATTAAAATCACAAATCATTGCTTGGGAACAGATGTAGGAGCAGATTGTAAGTCTGGATGGACCATGTATTTCTGAGAAAATACATGGAGAGTTTGTGAGAATCAGGGTACGGATTTCTTCCATCTGACACATGGTCAGAGTATTTCACTAGAACTCCAGAATTTTACCATCCATTGACTAGCTCCTCCCCAGGGGGTAAAGGGGCTTGAGTCTTTCATGTTTTCACAAATTCACTCTTTCCCCTTTAAATATATAAGTCTCTCCCTTTTCAAGATCTCATTTTAAACCCTTATATTTTAAATGGATCAGATATTATTCCTTTCAAAGCCTGCCAAAGTTACCCCTTAGTAGCTGTTGCTGAGTAATCTAAGGCACTACCCTGACCCCATACAACCAGACCTCAAGTGCTATGCCTATGTGGTGTTTTGAGGCCTTGCTATCAAGGAAAATGAAAGACATGGGACTATAAATTTACTTCTGATTTATACGCTGTGCTTTTTAACCAGGTGGTATGGAATGTAAGCAGAATTGCAGTGCTTGATCTCAGGAATCAAAGACAAATGTCTTACATTATTTACTTGCCAATAGTACATCTAACAGCCATTAAGCAGAATTGCTGTTTCTCACTCTGAGGCCATGTCTACATTTACTGGGGATCAACGCCGCTGTGATTGATGCAACGGGGGGTCAATTTATCAGGTCTAATGAAGACCTGCTAAATCGACCACTGAGCACTCTCCAGTCAACTCCAGTACTCCACCGGAATGAGAAGAGTGAGGGAAGTGAACAGGAGAGCGTCTCCCATCAACTCAGTGCGGTGTAGACATTGCAGTAAGCTACATCAAATCCAGCTACGTCATTCATGTAGCTGGAGTAGCATAACTTAGGTCGACTTATCCCGGTAGTGTAGACAAGGCCTGACTTCTGAAATCATGCAAATTCCAGAATTGTAAATGAATATGTACCGCTGCACTTATATGCTTCTTCAATTTATAATCGATGGTGTTAGTTTCACTCTAGAGTGATTTGCACATAATGCTCTTGTTATAATTACTTCCTGCTCCACTTCACAATAGAGATTTAAAAAAAAATCCAGCAAGAGTTACTGACAGAAAAAATATCTCCTCCAGAAAGGCTATTCTGCCTAACAACAATCATCATAGATGTGGCTAAACTGAACCATCTCCAAAAATTGGTGGCCTGATCAGTGTTTCAAAACATATTTCCTCTTATATTTATTTAAGACATTATATTCTGACCAAGCAATTGTACATATAAGTAGAATAAAGCTCTTCTGATGGGACTATATTAATCCAGGGGTTCTCAAAGTAGGGGTTGCGACCCCTCAGGATATTGCGAGGTGGTTACATGGGGGTCGTGAGCTGTCAGACTCAGGGAGGTTGGACAGCCCCAAGCCC
This sequence comes from Trachemys scripta elegans, assembly GCF_013100865.1. Classification (NCBI taxonomy): domain Eukaryota; kingdom Metazoa; phylum Chordata; order Testudines; family Emydidae; genus Trachemys; species Trachemys scripta. The sequence continues at coordinate 219,442,756 of NC_048298.1, forward strand.
TCGCTAAATTAATATTACATTTAAATTAAATTAACCCCCCCAATTTTTAATTTATAAGGGGGTTGCACTCAGCAGTTTGCTGTGTGAAAGGGGTCACCAATACAAAAAGTTTGAGAACTACTGTGCTAATTCATAGAATATGCTAGTTTGTACATAGACACCTTTCTTCACATCTGAATACCCATATCTATACAAATAAAAGTTTCTCCACAAACATAGCGGCAGAGACAAAAAAAGACAGTCACAGCAATGTTCATGGACAAGAAAAGAAAAGAAAAGAAAAGAAAAAAGTTTGAACACGGCTTGATCAAATTGGCAATTCTGAATGTGCAAAGAAGGTCATTATTCTCCAGCTCTCTACTCAACTAGTGTTTAAAAAAAACAGCCATCATTTTGAAATTAATTAAACCTCGGTCCCCACTTGGTCGTCTTTGTGCCGCTCCTGTAATGGAAAGTGGACGAAGAATTGCCCTTAAAGACCCATTGGATTCCCTTTGTGTGGGAGAAGCTCTATGTGTCATAAAGACAGTATATTGCTTGTTCCTTGCCCCTGTCCTGCACAGGAATCATATGAAATTGAGGAGAGGGCACAAACAGGGTACACTGGCCAGCAACAATTAACAGCAATTAAGGGATATTCAAGATTATACACATTAGCACAGCCTTTAGGAAGATGTTCCTGTATTGCAGAACAAGATGGGTCCTGCCATTTCCTAGGATTGGGGGAACGGTGTGGACAGAAAACCTTCTATGCCCCTCTGCTCCTCCTCATTATGAAAGTACACCTAAGCATTTGGCCTAAAATTCTTTGCAGAAGGCAGTCTCTAGAACACTAAACCCCCTGAGCAAAAAAGAAGAGTAGCAAATGTCGTTGTAATGTGTTTCATTAGCTAGCTCCTGTTTCAGTCACCATGAACAGACTGTAAATTATTTCTGACTAGCTGATTGACAATTTTCCAGTGGAATCTTTTTCTGATTGTCAAAGTTGAAACATTCTGAAGGAATCTGTTGATTTTGATGAAATTTTCAATTAGAAAAAAAAATCAAAAAGTGTTTTGATAAGGTTAATATGTTCTGTTTTAGCTTTATTGGAAGTGAACATTTTTAATTTTTCCTTTTGAAATAACTTTTTGTTTCAAAATGTATTTTACTTTACATTCTATTATATTTTAGTCAAAAAGGCAAAAATTCAAAATCTAAACAAAATGAAACATTTTGATTGCCTGAAAATAATTATTTTTGAAAATTTTGTTTCACAAGAAATTTTGCTATTTGTAATTTTGCTCTGATGTGGATCAAAACAAATTTTGAAATCACTGCATTTCTCATGAAATAGAAATTTCAGTTCCTCAACAGCTCAGTTTGGGACCATCATAAGAAAAAAGCTCTGGACTCTCTGGACTAGATTGCAGAGCCATAACTAAGCATTTTAGCACCCGAGGCGAGCAAGCATATTTGTATCCTCTACCAGGGATTTTCATCATTTTTCTGCCCCCACAGCTTTGTGCCCTGGGTGGCTGCCCCCTGTTCACCCTGCCCTGGCTACGGCTCAGTAATTTATAACACCTGAGTCGTGCCAATGCATTCTCACTGAACTAAATGCAATTGAACAGAGAGTGGCATTCCACTTCAGGTGGAATATTAGAGAGATTGTGCCTCAACAAACTCCTTGCTCCATGAGCTGGCATGCAGAAAGAGTTGGACCAGGGCTCCTTTCCTTTTTCTTTCTTTCTTTCTTTCTTTCTTTCTTTCTATCCTTTTCAGAGCCCTGGTCTTAATACAGGAAGGATGAACAGTTCATGTGCTCCCCAGAGCACAGAAAATAAGGGGGTTATTATGAGAAGCCCCTGTATGGCCACACAGGTGCTTTGGAAAACCACATTTGGGAAACCACATCCACCCTTGCATAACCACACAGGTGCTGCTCACAATGGACCTCTGTTAATTTCCTTAGAGTTGGAAGATTTATATATAATTCTTTGACTTTATATAGCATCTGTCACCCAAAGGTCTAGAGCAGCACCTTTCAGAGACAGAGACCAACATTAGCCTCCACATTTTACAGATGGACAACTGAAGTACATACGTGTTAAATGATTTACTCAGTGTTACAATATTCAGCAATGGCAATGGAAGTAAAATATCAGTCTCCTGTCTACCAGTCCTCTCCTTAGACCACTAGAACATACCACGTCTCTGAAAGGTCCTACCTGGGAGGACTCTGCCTAGGTATGCATACACCAATTGTATAAAGGTTTGAAAAATATCCTACATGTATGGCATATTTTTCTATTGAGGTTAAATGCTGTGTGTGCCATGTGGTAGTATAGGTAAATCTATGCTCATATATGACAGCAATAAAAACATGATAGTTCATAAGAGAGCAGTGTGAAAGATCAGAGTTTCACTTGTAATAAAAAATAGGGTCAATATACTATGCCACTAACAACCATTAAACTGGTAAAGATTGTGTGCAAAGTTGGCAGGGAGGGCTCATGTGACTGCCTAACACACACACACACACTCACTCACACACTCATTCACTCACTCATAAAATAGAGCTTAAAATGACCGAGGTAATTGTCACTTGATGGTGCTGTAGCTCCATGGCTGCCTTTTATCCAGCTTTTCCACATTACTACATTTTAGAAGCAGATTGTAAGTCTTCTCTGACAAAAACAGATCTCAGAAGTAAAGAGCATTACATCAAGAGTGCTGTTAGCATGGCACCAAGCAAAAGACAGGCACATGGGCCTAAGGAAAAGACAATGCGTAGTGGTCATGTACTGTGTGCAAAATGAACACAACTGCACAGAGTACTTGAAGATTAAAATTATCAAATGCAAAGAATAAATGTATTAATGTTGTGATACAAGCCAGCTAAAGCTGGGAAATTTATGTCCTCCTGGGGTGCTGTTTTTTCAGGGGTGAAAGTAAGCAGCAGAAGTCAGAGCCCCGAGCCCTTTAAATTGCCGCTGGAGCCCTGGGTGGCCCGGGTCCGGCTGCATGCATGGGCTGACTGGGGGACGCTGACCCCCAGCTCTGCCCCTTCTGCCTGAGGCCCAGCCCCTTTCAGGAGCCGGAGCCCACCTCCGTATCAGTAAGTCTTTGGCTTTACTTTCCCCCCTGTTTTTTTTTTTTTTTTTTTTTTTTTTTTGAGGCTGTTTTGGTATAAAGATGCTCAGCTTCAACTGTAAAAGTGAACAGGAAAACTTACATTTTAAAATGAGATCCCAAGCCGTTAGCTGACCATATGTAGAGATTTTAAATGTGACTGCACAGATTTCATATCTGATTGAAAATTTGAACAGATTCAAAAATGCAATTTTCCTTTAGGGAAATTTTGAAAAAAGTTTTTTTTGTTGTTGTTTAATTTCCCATGATAATTTTTGGGGTTTTCATTGAAAAAACTGAAACAAAAAACTGAAAATAATTCATTTTTCAATAAAAATGTTCAGGTTTTGGTTTTCAGTTCTTCGCTGAAAAATAAAAAGAGAATGTTTGACCAAAATTAAATATTTCTGTGCAAATGTACATTTTTGTTGAAAAGTTGTTATTCGTTGAGAAAAAAAATGTTTTGATTAAAAAAAAAGGCTACCAGCTGTCCTGAAAATCTTTTACTTTTGTTTGTCTCTTGCAGGATGGAAAAGTAAGCATCCTGTGTTTCTTCTGCTACATTCAGGCTGTCTACACTGCATACCATTTGTGGCAGCATGTAGGATACATATAGCTACTGACTTCAGTGAAAAAAAGCAGGCTGCGTCCGCACTGCAGTGTGTCGCTACAGATGTCAATGGGGGAGGCAGTGGAGAAAGGTTTGGCACTGTCAGCGAGGAGCTTCCAGAGCTCTCCCACACTGCCGGAGACTTTCACTGAATCAGGGAAAGACTCCAGCAGCTCCCCACTGCAGGAGCGTTTCTCTGCAGAGGGGAAAGTCTCTGGTGTCAAGGAGCTCGGCTGGAGACTTTCCTCCCTGCTGCTGGAGTCTGTCCCTGTTGCTGGAGCCTTTCACTCAGGCAGGGAAAAACTACAGCAGTAGTAAGGCAGCAGAACACTGCACTGTTAAAAATAGTGGTGTAGACAAGGGAGGCACTGCTTCGGCAACTATGGTACATTCCCACGGGGTTGGAGCTGTCTTTCCTTTATGAATATAAGCGGTGCCTCACCATTTACACTGCTATTTATACCCATGCTGTTGGGGAGTGTGTACCCTACATGCCACCAAAAGGACTGTGCAGTGTAGATGGACCCTTAAGAACATCACCTAAAACCAAGCAAGGAGTACAAGGTGACATTTCACACACAAAAAACAAGTCCAGGTATGAAAGTATTAACAGGTTTGAATTCCAAAATATGGTGCTTTAAGTTCTATCAAGCAGTTAATTTAAAGAGCCACTGTCGTCTCCTGACTAGAAAGTAAATTTAATGTAGCATCGTTAGAGGGTGACAGTTTCAATGTATGTAGTTTTAAAGATTGAGTTTCTGAGGATCCAAACTCTGTGCACAATCAAAGCAGCACAGATGTTTCCTGCCACATGAATCTCACAAAAAACCCTTCTCAGCAACATATTCCTTTCTTGAGGTCAGCTGTCCATGGCAAGCTAGGCTCTTTTCCTTCCTCCCACAACCCCCACATAAGAACCCACGAGAAGATAATACAGTCTTCTCCACACTCCCTTCTGCCATGGGAAATCCCATCTCAAGGGAGTCCTCAAGAGCAACTTCTGGATAGGGATTCCCTGGCTGCATGGCTCCAGTAGGCCACCCTGTGAGGGAGCCAGTAGAGGGGAATACAAGGGGCCTAAAGCCATTGATAAACCTCCATGACTCTGGTGCTGGCAACCTGCTAATCCATCTAGATTCTGGGCATTGAATAATTGCCCATCCTGCCAAGCAGTAAGGGTGGGGAATAGAGAATAATTAATCTTCTAGCTATGAAATGCTTGCAGGAAAACTTTGAGAGGCTCTTCACCACTTTCCCTCCCCAGATTGCTTTCCTTCAGTTATTTCTACAATGTGGGGGAGGGACCTGGGCTAATTAACTAGGGTTACCATATTTAACAAATAAAAAAAGAGGACCCTCCACGGGGCCCTGGCCCCGCCCATTTCCCACCCAGCCCCGCCCCAACTCTACCCCTTCCCCGCCCAACCACACCCTAACTCCGCCCCCTCCTCTCTCCCACTCCCAGCCACGCGAAAAGGGCTGCCCGAGCGCTACCGGCTTCACGGTTTGCCGGGCAGCCCCCAGACCCTGCGCCCTCGGCCAGTGCTTCCCCAGCGCAGCTGGAGCCCGGGAGGGGAAGCGCCCAGCCGGGGGCGGAGGGTCTGGAGGCTGCCCGGCAAACCGTGAAGCCGGTAGCGCTTGGGCTTCGGGCAGCCCCTATGCCTCCGGACCCTGCGCCCCCGGCCGGGCACTTCCCCTCCCGGGCTCCGGCGTCGCAGGGTCCGGAGGCATGGGGGCTACGCAAAGCCCGTAGTGCTCGGCTCTTAAACAGAGCTGAAGAGTCAGGGGAGGAGCAGAGCCTCCGGCCGCAGCAGCTCTGCTCCTCCCCTGACTCTTCGGCTCTGTTTAAGAGCCGAGCTGCCCGAGCGCTACCGGCTTCGGGCAGCCCCCTTGCCTCCGGACCCCAGCCGCCGGCTGGGCACTTCCCCTCCTGGGCTCCGGCGGCGCAGGGTCCGGAGGCATGGGGGCTGCCCAAAGCCCGTAGCGCTCAGCTCTTAAACAGAGCCGAAGAGTCAGGGGAGGAGCAGAGC